>NW_015162498.1:273199-277465 GCF_001447785.1 Gekko japonicus
TGCTGAAGAATCACTGTGGCCAACCCCCAGGGTCATTTGCTGCACATAACGAAATTCAGTGAAATCTGTATAAGGTCTGTTGGGCATACTGAAGACAGGTGTCCGATTGACTGACTCACTGGAAATGACAATAAGGCTAGGAAAAGCTGAAGGCAGTGGGAAAAGAGGAAGACCACCTAACATGGGACGGATTGACTGGTTTTAACTGGTTTTAAAATGTATAAATGGTACTGATAATTTATGCCAATAAAGGCTGACTTGACTTGACTTAACTTAACAAAGGAAGCCACAAGGGCCCTCAGTTTGCCATACTTGGGCAAGGCTGTTAATGATAGGACGTTCTGGAGGACATTAATTCATAGGGTCACCATAAGTCCGAAGTGACTCGATGGCTCGTTATACTCACACAATGTTTGCTAAGTATATTGAAAACTGGCCTCTGATTTGCAGTGTATTGTTGAGCTTTGCATTTCTTCTCAGATTGGATTCCTATGAGAGAATTAACCACCAAAGTCTTGGAAGGAAACATCTTGTATTGTGAGGAAAAACTCACAGGAACATGACTGTTTGCTTCTAATAAGGCTTTTGGTTTCCGAAATAGGGAACGAAGGATTAAACATGTTGTGAACCTCCGGAACCACTAGAGGGAACACTGTCACTATAACAAGTTGGAATTCAAGAATAAGGAATCCATCTCAAGCCTTTCTGCTGGTTCTTCTTAATCAACGGCAATGAAAATGAAAGTAGTCTTGAAGAATTCCCCGCTACACTGCAAAAAGTAACAAAACAATACAATGGTGTAATTGAGGCTGGACAGTTCTTTGTCCAGAGTGCAGCCGCATGAGTTTAACCTCTGAGTCACCACCTTTTGCAAAATATTAATAGCTCTAGGCTATTAATATCACTGAAAAAGTATACATTTTACCCTGATATACCCATTTTGCATACAATGCATGCAAGACAACTAATCTCACAGCATAGATTCTCAGCACATGTAAAGAGCACTGAAGGTCTTATTAAAGTCAGCAGGGATTGCAATGCAATACAATGGTGTAACTGAGTCCGGACAGCAGAGGTTCTTTGCCCAGAGTGCAGCCGCTTGAGCTTAATCTCTGAGCCACCACGGCCCTTTTGCAAAATAATAGCTCTAGGCTATTAATATAACTGAAAAAGTATACATTTTACCCTGATGTACCCATTTTACATACAATGCATGCAAGACAACTAATCTCACAGCATAGATTCTCAGCACATGTAAAGAGCACTGAAGGTCTTATTAAAGTCAGCAGGGATTGCAATGCAATCCTAAACAGAATTATACCCTTCTCAATCTAAATCTGAGCCACAGTGGCTCAGAGGTTAAGACACTGAGTTGTAGACTTGAAGATCGGTAGTTCGGCAGTTCGAGACCCTAGTGTCGCGTGACGTAGTGAACTCCCGTCTCTGGCCCCAGCTCCTGCCAACCTAGCAGTTCCCAGTCTTCTTTGACCTTCAATCTTTCCCAGCATCAGGGTCTTCTCCAGTGAGTGCTCCCTTCTCATTTGGTGGCCAAAGTATGTGAGCTTCAGTTTCATTATCTGGCCTTCCAGGGAACAGTCAGGGTTGATTTCTTTTAGGATTGACTGATTTGATCTTCTTGCAGTCCAAGGGACTCTCAAGAGTCTTCTCCAGCACCATAGTTCAAAAGAATCTATTCTTCGGCGCTCGGCCTTCCTTATAGTCCAACTCTCACAGCCATACATGACTACTGGGAATACCATTGCTTTGACCATGCGGACTTTTGTTGGCAGGGTGATGTCTCTACTTTTTATCATGCTGTTTAGGTTCGCCATCGCTTTCCTCCCAAGGAGCAGGTGTCTTTTAATTTCATGGCTGCAGTCACAGTCTGCGGTGATCTGGGATCCCAGGGACGTGAAGTCTGTCACTACTTCCATGACTTCCCCTTCTATTTGCCAAGGAGTGATGGGGCCGGATGCCATGATCTTAGTTTTTTGATGTTGAGCTTCAAGCCCACTTTTGCGCTCTCCTCTTTTACTCTGAGCAAGAGGCTCTTTAGATCCTTTTCACTTTCAGCCATTAGAGTGGTATCATCTGCATATCTGAGGTTGTTGATCTTTTCCCCAGCAATCTTAATTCCCGCTTGTGATTCATCCAGGCCAGCATTTCGCATGATGTACTCTGCATATATATTAAATAAGCAAGGCGACAATATACATCCTTGTCGTACTCCTTTTCCTATGCTAAACCAATCAGTTGTTCCATATCCGGTTCTAACTGTCGCTTCTTGGCCCTTATACAGGTTTCTCAAGAGACATGTGAGGTGGTCTGGTACTCCCATCTCTTTAAGGACCTGCCATAGTTTGTTGTGATCCACACAGTCAAAAGCTTTAGCATAGTCAATGAAGCAGAAGTAGATATTTTTCTGGTACTCTCTTGCTTTCTCCATAATCCAGCGAATGTTGGCAATTTGATCTCTAGTTCCTCTACCTCTTCGAAACCCAGCTTGTACTTCTGGTAGTTCTCTATCCACGTACTGTTGAAGATTGGATTTATACCCTGCCCTTCACTTGGAGTCTCAGAGCGGCTTACAAACTCCTTTCCCTTCCCCTCCCCACAACAGACACTCTGTGAGGTGGGTGGGGCTGAGAGAACTCTGACACAAACTGCTCTTTCAGAAACAGCTGTGCCAGAGCTTGTGACTGACCCAAGGTCACATCAGCAGGTGCAAGTGGAGGAGTGGGGAATCAAACCCGGTTCTCCCAGATTAGAGTCCACACACTTAACCACTACACCAAACTGGCTCTCTAATAGGCTTAGAAAGTTTTACACCAAACTGGCTCTCTAATAGTCTTAGAAAGTTTTAATTCTGCATAGGATGGCGCTGTAAACTACCTGGTTTCAGTTACACTGATTTTCAAGGGGACATATTCATGATCAACTTGCACTGGATCACTCCCAATATTTATTGAATGCTGCGAATTCGAACAAACATACAACCCCACTACACAGCACCGGCTCTCACTATGTGAAATTGTTACCTGTTAAACATGAAAGTGGCTGAAGTTAAACAAGGGAAGGGAACATGGAGAATTCTGGCCATAGCCTGTTAGAGTCCCCCAATACTGTGACATCTTAATTACAGACCGCATAGATTTTTGCAGGAGGAAAAATTACATATTGCTACAACTTGCAGGTGGTAGATGGCTTGCTTCATGTCAATCGACAGCTCCAACACATGTACCTTGGAAGATATTTTACATGAATGTATCCATTATACCTCCTGTTACCTCCATGTGGAAGGTACTCAGGGCCAACCAGACATTACGACATCCATGGGTCCCAAAAGTTTTATATTCTTCCTTTCCCCATGCCCTGACCAGGTCAGCGCAGGTCAGAGAAGCGTTTCCTGAACATTCTAGATATTACCTTCCTGGTGTCCCTCTATTTAATTCCTCCAAATCTCTGTTCCCTGCTTGAATGGGGGGAGAAGGGGGAGGTTGGCCATCCCATTGTCTCTAGCTACACATTAGACCTGTTAGCATTTCTTAAGAGGTAGCTGAGGTGAGCATGGAAAGTCAATGACTGACTTCCTTCTTCCTAGCCTGTTTTCTGCCCAGAGAGGGGGGAAAAACTTCTAAAACACAAAGTGGAGGTTTTGCTTCTTTCAAACCTTCCAGGAAAAAAATGAATTTCTTCACAGACACCGTAACATCTAGTTTGGCCCTCAGTCATGAAACTGACTCTGTGAGCTTGAGCCAGTTGTAGGGATCCCTTCTTACTTTAGAAGAGAAGAAGAAGAAGAGAGATTGGATTTATACCCCGCCCTTCACTACCCAAAGGTGTCTCAGGGCGGCTTACAAACTCCTTTCCCTTCCCCTCCCCACAACAGACACCCTGTGAGGTCGGTGGGGCTGAGAGAGCTCTTGACAGAAACTGCTCTTTTTCAAGGACAGCTCTTATCAGAGCTACGGCTTGCCCAAAGTCATCCAGCCAGGTGCAAGTGGAGGAGTGGGGAATCAAACCCAGTTCTCCCAGATTAGAGTCCGTGCACTTAACCACTACACCCACTTTAGTTCACTGAACCATGGGCTATTACTCTACATAGGGTTGCCAGTCTCCAGATGGTGGCTGGAGATTCTCTGGGATTTCAGTTGATCTCCAGGTGACAGAGATAAGTTCCTCTGGGGAAAAAATGGATGATTTGGAAGGTGGACTCCATGGCATTCTACCCTGCTGAGGTCCCTCCCCTCCCCAAACCCCCGCCTC
>NW_015162498.1:278635-290247 GCF_001447785.1 Gekko japonicus
TTCACGAAGCAGCTTCACATAAGAACATAAGAGATGCCAATGTTGGATCAGGCCAAAGGCCCATCCAGTCCAACACTCTGTATCACACAGTGGCCAGAAATACCAGTGCCATCAGGAGGTCCACCAGTGGGGCCAGGACACTAGAAGCCCTCCCACTGTTGCACACACACCCCGAGCACCAAGAATACAGAGCATCACTTGCCCTGGAGTCCCTATCTATACCTTGTGGCTAAGAGCCACCGATGGACTCCATATGCTTATCTAATTCCCTCTTGAAGCCGTCCATGCTTGTAGCTGCCACCACCTCCTGTGGCAGTGAATTCCAAGTGTTAATCACTCTTTGGGTGAAGAAGTACTTCCTTTCATCTGTTCTAACCTGACTGCTCAGCAATTTCATGGAGTGTCCATGAGTTCTTGTATTGTGAGAAAGGGAGAAAAGAACCTCTTTCTCTACCTGCTCTATCCCATGTATAATCTTATAAACCTCGGTCATGTCACCCCTCAGCCATCATTTCTCCAAGCTAAAGAGCCCCAAGCGCTTTAACCTTTCTTCACAGGGAATGTGTTCCAACCCTTTTATCATTCTAGTTGCCCTTTTCTGCACTTTTTCCAATGCTATAATATCCTTTTTAAGGTGTGGTGACCAGAATTGCACACAGTATTCCAAATGAGGTCGCACCATTGATTTATATAGGGGCATTATGTTATTGGCTGATCTGTTTCCAATATCCTTCCTAATAATCCCCAGCATAGCATTGACCTTTTTTATTGCAGTCACACACTGTCTCAACATTTTCATTGAGTTATCGACTACGACTCCAAGATCTCTCTCTTGGTCAGTCTCTGCCAGTTCGGACCCCATCAATGTGTATTTTTAGTTAGGATTTTTGGCTCCAATGTGCATCACTTTGCACTTGGCCACATGCTAGTCCAAGAAAGTTCACCCTGGAAATCAGCCACAAAGAGGCTGCCCTGGAATTGCGAAAATGATCAGATGGGCATAGCAAGTTGCTCCACATAGCTGAAGCCGCTCTGGCACCAGGAAATGCATTCCTGGCAGATGTTATTGACTTGCCAAGATGCATTTGGAACAGGTGCCAGTTCCACTGCTGCACAAAATAATATTTTGCTCTCCCTTTGCATGTATTACCATTGTTATCCTTGCAACAGCCCTGTAAGATAGGCTAGCAGTAATTAATTAATTATCATATGGCAGTGTGTGTAGAATAGCCAGGAGTTCCTAAGGTTGTCTGGCAGCCACGAGTTCCAGCTCTTTTTAGCATTATGCACCAGTAGATGGTGAGCTAGACTTATTTTCAAGGCAAGATACATTTCAGAGGTGGTTTGCCATTGCCTGCCTCTGCGTCACGACCCTGGTATTCCTTAGAGGTCGCCCTTCCAAATACACCCCAAGGCAGACCCTGCTTAGCTTCCGAGATCTGACAAGATCAGGCTATCCTGGGCTATCTAGGCTAGTAGTATTGTCCCCACACTGCAGACTGCAGATGGAGCTGAAGTTTTTTGACTTGCCGAAAGCTACATGGAGGTAAGAAGGAAGCGTGGCACAGCCCGATTTTGTCAGCTCTCTGGAGCTAAGCAGGGCCAGTACGTGGGTGGGAGACCCCCCTCCAAGGAAGACTCTGCAGAGGAAAGGATTCTGCAGAGGAAGGGAATGGCAAACCACCTTGGCTTCTCACAGGCCTGGAAAGCCCTTTGCTGGGGTCACTGGAAGTTGGCTGCGCTTATATATGCACATAAAGCCACATGGGGAGAGATGAGATCTGAAGCAGCAACACCGTGACATTGTGGAACACAGATCACTCTCTTAATTACTAGCAGAGTGGCCAGTTCTGGCTTGGGAAATTCCTGGAGATTTTGGGGGTGGAGCCAGGGGAGGGCGGGGCTTGGAGATGGGAGGAGCCATAGAACCCTTTCTGCAAAACCGCGGCTTTTCCGAGGTGAATGGATCTCGGTGGTCTGGAGATCTGTTGTCCTTCCGGGAAATCTCCAGCTGCCGCCTGAAGGTCACAACCCCTAATTACTACACAGCCACCATTTGCTCCTGTGAAGTGCCGTGCTCCTTCTAAGCTGTGGAGTCTTGAGAGCAGGGCTCTTTTTTTGTAGAAAAAGCCCAGCAGGAACTTATTAGCATAATAGGCCACACCCAATAGCAGAAACTCATTAGCATATTAGGCCACACCCATGTCAGCATGGATCATTAGCATATTAGGCCACACCCCATGCTTTCCCTTGGCTTGCCTGGGTGCCCCACAGCTGGGGGGAGCCTGGGCAAGCCAGCCCTTGGACAGGCTGGGGGAGGCACGGGGAGGCATTTAAATGCCTCCCTGATCCTTCCAGGGGGGTCCCTCTCCAGGCCTTCCCTCTGTAGCCAGGCACACAGAGGTTTTGGCTGTAGTGGGCATGGCCAACACTGGAGCCAGCCGGAACTCCGTTCCTGTGCGTTCCTGCCCAAAAATAGCCCTGCTTGAGAGCAAAAATTCTACTTTGTGAACTACTGGCATTAAAGTTGTGAACAAATGATTTGGCTACTGCATAAGTTAGTTTGCTCTGGAGCCCTCCTTCCTGAGCGAAGACAAAAATGTGTGAGCTGGAGGCTAAAAAGACTGTGAGCTAGCTCACACTAACTCAGTTTAGAGGGAACATTGGTGAAGTGTGTGTGTGTGTGTGTGTGTGTGTAATCGTGATACATATTTGGGTAACTCTTCAGAACACGCACAAAATGAGCCAAAGAACAAAGTCTGTAATCGGACCGAAAGAACCAGACTTCCCAGCTGATGGGCCTGCTGAGCACACACACGATACGTCCGCATCCCGTCAGCACCACTGGGGAGAAGAGAGTTTTTCAAGAGCAAAATGGAGAGACTGTCTCCCGACATCCATTAGGCCCAGAAACATAATCTTCACGAGGATCCTCTCCTGAATGGTTATCTGGCGGCTGCTGCTCGAGAGACGATCTTTGCAATCGATAGCACTCAGATTGATTTTTCCGGCACGGTGCATTCCAGTAAAACACACACAGGCACAGAAGGGAAAGACGTTTCCGGCTTGCTGGATTGAGTTTATGTGCGGGGTGGGGGATGGGGGGTTGTAACACAAATCCAAACACAGAACGAGGGAAATTGAGGGAGGGAAATGGGCTGTCGGTTCTATGGTGGGATTATACTAGATCTATGGATAAGTGTCCTTCTTGCAAATGACAGCCCACTGTACATAATATCCCGAGGGGAAATGCAATGCATAATGTGGAGGCAGTAGTATAGCAAACCGTGTGCATACAGCAGATGCTGGGCTCAGACCTCCGCATCTCCGGGCAAAAGAATTACAGGCAGCAGACAGCGGGAAAGACTTTTTCTCTGCTTGAGACCTGGGAGAGCTGCTGCCAATCAAAATGGAAAGCACAGGAACAGACAAACCAGCGCTCCATCTCTTTGGAAGGCAGCCGCTCTGCTTCTTCACAGAGTACATGGAAGCCCCGACAGACACGCTGCTCTTTCCGTCTCAACCTCATACAAGATAGCACACCGCTTACTGCACCTTCTTGATAAGAATTTGATTTTTTTAAGACAGTTGGCAGAACTAGACATGACGGCGTCCAGGGGTCTGACCTGTGGGCGCCGCTACCATTTCAAAGTGGTTTTAAGAGACTGCAAGGTCCCAGTCCTGAAAGGGGCAAGGCACTCTTGTTCCCTCCGCCATGCCTTGGAAAACAGCTGCAAGAGGGCATTTGAAAAGGCATGGGGGGGCGGGGACAAGAGCAGAGGCTGAGGCGAGGGACAGCGCCTTCACTTCCGACAGCCCCTCTCGATGGCCCTGGTTGGAGGCGTTCCTGCGCTGGAAGCTTTATGCACTCTGCTACATAGTCCGTGGTTACTGGACTAACTATACCAGCTAACCCAACAGGTTATAGGCCCAGCATGCCTCAGCCCACTATGATGCAAGCCAATCAGCACTGGGCCCTCACGGCATTTTTAAAACGCTTAAAAATGGAGTCCACGGGTCAGACTCATGGATGCTGTCACGTCTACTTTGTTCCTGACATGAGAACTAAGATTTACTACCCGTGCCTGGGTATTGTCTTTGGCAAAACCATTCTCTGTGTATAAGCACAGCGGACAGAGGAGCTTTCTGGGTCTGGGACCATAAAAGGGAGGGTGTCTGCTTTGTGTGCATACATACAACAGTATCAGTAAAAGACATGCTCAAATCAAAACTGTAATTCTAGCTCCAAAAGCTTACAATATTGTGTTCAGGCAGGGAAGACCTGGGTTCAGGTTACCATTTGACCATAAAGTCCACTGCATTATCACAACTGCTTTATGGGGTTCTTGAGAGGATGCAGAGGAATAAACCCCATATAAGCTGCCCTGAGGTCCCCAAGTGAAGGCTGAGATACGAATTGCGGTAGAGAGGTAGGTGGGTAGATAGATACAGGCAGATAAATGTCTGATGGACTGAAATCTAGGACCACAAGAGGCTTCCACAGAACGCTGCATGCCAAACTACCTTCCGAAACATTGCTCCCATGCAAAAGGTGGCTCAGGAACAGCATGGGCAAAGGAATTAGAATTCTGCGGGGGGTGGGGGCTGTGAAAATCTCCCCTTCCCATCAATGGAAATCCTCTGTGGGTTCCAGGCCTCTGGAATGATGTCACACATCTTAGAATACACGAGGACTTGCTTTGGGCCCGTAGCATTCACAGTGCAATCCAGTCTAGGCCCATTGACATGAATGGGTTTAGACTGGAGTAACACAGCACAAGATAGTTCTTAGGGTTGCCACCTCCAGGTGGGGGCTGAGGATCTTCTGGAATTACATGTCCAGACTGCACGAATTGCTTATTGGGTAATTAATTAATCAATACAACACTTATTCCACTTCTCCTAGAGAAAATGGCCACTTCGGAAGATGGACTGCATGGCATGATACCCTACCAAGGCCCCTCCCTTCCCTAAATCCCACTCTCCCAGGCTCCACCCTCAAATCTCCAGGTGTTTCTGAACCTGGAGCTGGCAGCCCTAACACCGTCACTACCCCTGTAGTGTAAACAAAGACGTTTCTCACTTTATTAGATAAGTTCATTCATTATCTTCTTCTCCTGGTCATTTCACCCAGTCACAATAATCCAAACATGCTACATTGATTTCTATCAGGTCTATGTTGAGAGATCACAGGAATGGCATCATCAGTCATTACATGATGGGGTCACGATTATTTTATTGCCAGTTTAAGTGGCTGTCAGAATTAGGAACAGAAAACGAGGCGACAGCCCACCTGACCACCACCACCACCCCGTGCAACCAGTGGATGCAAGAACAGTGAGCTGCCCTTGAGAGCCTCTGAGACAGACCACATCTCCGACCTGTGGCCCATCTTTCCTGGAGAAATTTCATGATCCATGGATGGCCAAGTGCCTCTTTGCCGTCTACATTATGATCCGGTGATAATGGCACTGAGCCATGCACAAAAGTCATGGACAAAAACTAGGCCTTAGCTTTATAAGAAACAGTACCTGGACAGTACCTTTCATGGCTGGAGGGGCATAGACACTCTGCTTCCTTTGTTTTGGGGAGGCATTCTGTGACTATGAATAAAACAAAACAAAGACGTTTTAAGAAAACTGAGAATAAGGAAATAAGCACACTTTATTAAACGTAACGAGCATTTATTCCGGCTGCCCTGTTAACCTAGCTTGCTTTATTCTGGGGGGGGGGGTGTTTCCCAACCTTTTTGAGCCTCTGGGCATCTTTGGAATTCTGATACAGGCTGGTGAGCACAATCACAAAATGGCCGCTGTGGGAGGTGGAGCCACACACACAGATGAAGCCCAAGTGCAGAGGACATGAGGAGCATTTTTTTTTTAAGCCTAGTGGGAGAGAGGAGTGTGAGAGAGAATATAAACCACATGGTGGTGGCAGCTCCTGCCGAAATGTTGTTTTAATCTGCACAGCCCATCAGATCTCCGCCACTGTCTAAAAACACTTGGTGGGTCCCAGGAAAGGCGTCAGAAGGTTTCATGGCACCCATAGGCAACAAACTGGGGGTCCTGATTTATTCTGTTAAAGTTTCCTTTAGGACTGAACCAAACTGAGGGGAGGCACCACTTTTTATTACTCAGCAATAAAATGTGTTCCCCATTTTATGGTAATCTGGGGTGGGAGCGAGTCCGAAACGGGATGAAAGTGTCTGCCCGTTCAGAGTGAAAGGGAAAGGCTGATCTACGGATCATTGCCCTCTCTCATTCAATTGCCCTTGTGGCGTCATTACACAGTCAAATCTGGTTGGTCACACAGTGTTGTGATGTCATGACATTGCTCATTAGGTGATCCCTTATTGGCTGGGATCAACATATCTGGAAAGAAGACGACCTCTCTTGAATAATGTTGGAGAAGCAGCAGTTTATGGGATGAAGGCGCAGTAGGCAAAGGGGGCTGGAGGGGGATTTTCCCTCCAGCTGCCTTGAATCATCAAATGAACGTAGGCCTTGTTTGAATATGTCATTTTTGTTTCTGTATAATCCATCATTTGTGTCCCTGGTCTGGGGCCTGTTTTAAAAAATAAACACAAAGAGAAGATCCAGAAAGAAGCATTTGGCTCGTGGAGTGAGGAACTTTAACTACCTTCATCGAATGGTTAGAGATTATGGATTGTCACATGTACTCTGTAATCACTGGATTGTTTGCAAGTGAGCAACTACAAGAGCCTGCTTTAGGTCTCCCTACTGTACTCACCAATGTGCCCTACAACCTGAAAAAGCCACATGAATGCCTCTATGCTCAACACTCACAATCTTCTCTGCCTCCCTCGCACAAAGCGAAAATTAAGTTTTGCCAACCAAGGGTTGATTGGTATCCATCTCACACAACACACACACACACACACACACAAATAACAGATGTGTGCTCCAGTCCTGGCATTTGCCTTTGGAACAAACCTGTGTCCTCACTAGATGGGAACTACCATACCTGCCCTTTCTGGCCTGCTCCAGCCCCTGGGGCTATGCATGCATCACAAAGGGTGCGTTCAGACGGACAGCTATGCATGCATCACAAAGGGTGTATTCAGACGGAAAGCTAATCCCACCATTATGCCGGCTCAAATTTGATCCCGATCTTTTAAATTCATCCTCGCACGACCAGACATCCCCCGGGGGAATCGCCTTACCGCGCGCTGTCTAGATGGCGTCCACTGAAGGAGGCACACACGGTGGGGTTTTTTAAACAAAAAACTTTTTGCGCATGTGCATAGGCATGATATCACGGCCTTGTTTATCCACGCATGCACAGAATCAAGATTTTTTTTAAAATGGCGCCTGTTTGGGATGGTCTGACATCAGACCATCCCGAACGGGCACCGTTTTTAATTGCACGCTGGAACGATCAGATGGGAGAAAGTCTGCGAGTGGCCCATCGCAACCGAAAACTCCAGATTTAAAGTAGTGTCTTTTTAGTATGGCTCCGAGGCGCAGCAAAACGGGAAGCTCACGGAAGACGAACGTTTCCCAGAGGTCGATGTCTGAACATTACATTTAAATCCATGAGGCACCCGTGCCTCGCGCGGATCTAAAGAGCCATCTGAACGTACCCTAAGACATTCTTCTTTGTTTCTATCCTTGCTGTAAGGTCTCATTGATGTACATGACATTTTAATGAGTGTCCTCCTAAGCAAATTTTAGGTGGGGGGGAGCCCCTGTCGCCAATAAGCTTACAATCTTGATTTCCACTACTGGAGAAACAACAAATGTGTGGTGCAGTGGTTAGTGATGGACTAGGATCTGGGAGACCCGAGTTCGAATCCCACCTCTGCCACAGACGTTTGCTGGTTGATCTTGGGCCACTCACACAGTCTCATCCGAACCTACCTCTCAGGGTTGTTGTGAGGATAAAATGAACGAGATGAGAACAGAGTAACTTGCTTTGGGAGGAGCCGTCTGAATGCACCCTCAGTCAAGCCACCTGTTACAATCCTGGTTGGCTGTTTGGGAGTGAGGGGACACACCTCCTCTTAACAGCCATAGCTTCTACGCACATGCAAGAAGGACCAGGGCTGAAGCACACACACACACACCCCGTTATCAATTAGAATTGTGTTGGCAAATGGATGGTTCTTGCCAAAATGGGGCACACAAGGCAGTCGAGCTGTCTTCCACTTAAGAAAAACTCTAGATACCATTTCAGTGGACAGTTGACTGGGATTACATAACAAATGGTAGGACACATATTTTGGGATGTTGAGGATATTCTTCGAATGGCTTCTTTCTATATCAAGTCACGAAATTCTTATTATAAGGAGCTGATACCACTGGAACATCACATTTTTGTTATCTTTGTGTCAAACATACTAAATTATTATTTTAAAAGACCTGTCCAATGACAGAACACCGCCAATATCGCTTGAATGGTATGAAAGGATTTTAAAATGTCAGTTTTGCAGCATCAGAGAAGGTCTGCAAATTCACCCAATCCCATGTAACCATCATGAGATCAGAGAATTTAATACTATTTTATAGTCTCCACTTTAAAAACTACTCTATTTCTGGTACACAAGAGATATATTTTTAAAATGCTGAGTTTAATCAATGAAGATTTAGCAGATATATCAGTAAGACCTAATATGTATGAACGTATGTATGTGCGCGTGAATTAAATATATATATATATTTAAGCAGTTCGTAATATTTAATGGTAATGGATGGAAAGATGCTATTTATGAATAAAAGATTAGGTACATTCAGAAAGTGCTAATTATATTTATTGCATTACAAGAAGTTGAGTCTCATCACTGAATGCTTTTAAATGTTTGGGAGCTAAATCCGAGGGGGGGGGGAATCAATACTATACATTGCTATTTAAAGCAATGCCTGTTTGTCTGTATCTCTGCTGAACAGGAAAGAGATTTGGAACACAACAAAAGAGCACAAAGTGGAAGAAAACAATGGTGTTGTGCATTTAAGGGCTGATTCAGTGCTGAGTTTATGTTTTAATCAGAAATAAGCTCTGAATTCCATAGGGCTTCCATGTTAATAAATACAAGGTTGGATTCCACCAGCTGTTTCCACTGACAGAAGGATTATCCCTGATTCTATCCTCCTGCTATTGTTGGGGGGGGGTCCCCCGTACCCCAGAAGCAGGATTTGGGGGACATTTTGAAGGGGCGGGGAGAAAATATTACTCTGCTGATGGAAATCCCCACTAAAGAGTTGAAGGGGGGGGAGATAAAATGGAGTTTAGCGCTGCCATTTTGAAGGCAGACCTAAACTCCAACCCATTATCTAGATTGGCTTCAGGCATGACTTTCACACTGGAGGCTCTGCACCATTTCCCTTTAAAGCTGGAACAAAGGGTTTTTTCCTCTGCTCCAGATTCAAGTGGAGTGTTCCAGAAGCCTCACAAGAATTATTCTGCAAAAGCAGTTGTTCCACCCTTGGTCTCCTGTTTCCCCCCGGTTGTACTGCTCAATTTCCCACTACTTGCTGCACGACCACATTTTGACCCGCATCCCCGCCCCAATTTCCCCCATATCTTCTTGATCCTAAAAAAAAGGGTGGAGCAACTGCTTTTGCGGAATCTGTCTGAGTCATCATGCCCCAAAGGAGCTTGACATAATATGGAGGCTCCTTCAAAAGGTAGGGACATGCTGGGGGATATCTCTCTATGAAAGCACTCCGGCTGTCAGTTTCTGAGTGGCAAATCATGCAATTGCTGCAATAAGTTCAAAAATTACAGAGCAATGACAATCAAATGTAGGCTTATTCTGATGTATTATTTCGAATTTCTTCTTTTATTCCATAGGTCAAATGACGAACATCTCGAGTTTCCAGAGTTCGTTTCGAGTTCTTTATCAAAATTCTGTGTTGTGGTGGTATTTTTCAAACAATCCAATAGTAGGAATCTCAATTTCCAAATGGCTATGAAATAGCTCCCATGTTAGCCAGAAGTTTCTCAACAATGGACAGTTTCTGAGTGGGCCATCTGATTGGAAGGAAGCAATGGACAACCTTTTCAGAGGGGAAATCATTCTACTGTTTCAGTACTGCAAATGGCTGAATGATCCAGATGTAGATGCTGCAGAGATGGGCAATGTTCCCTCTAAGCTGTGGGGTCTTGTGAGCAAAAATTCTACTTTGTGAGCTACTGGCATTAAAGTTGTGAGCAAGAGATTTGGCTGCTGGATAAACCAGTTTGCTCTGGAGCCGTCCTTCCTGAGCCAAGACAAAAATGTGTGAGCCAGAGGCTCAAAAACGGTGAGCCAGCTCACACTAACTCATCTTAGAGGGAACACTGGAGATGGGTAAAATGAGCTCCAAATTATGAGGAAAGGCCAGGGATTACGCAGAGTCTTGTCACATGCCATCTTCCATGCAATGGGGGGGTTGAATCCATGTGCTTATATAATTAAAGTGTTTACTTTTTGTGACATGCTAGCAGTTCTCTGATTTCACACCAGCTCACTCTGAGACACAGTTCAACAATTATTATTACAATCGAATAATTTCCCCTCTTTTATGTTAGTTTTGTCTTCATGTATGTTTTGTTTTTAAAAATAAAAAAGTTAACAAGAAAAAAACCCCACAATTATTATTACAATCTAATGCAATCCAATAAAGACAAAAAGATTTAGCGTATTTCAAAATCTATGCTCAGCAGTTCCGGAGGATTAGCCTCCTCCCTCCCCCATAATTAACTTACTTCTGCTTGAGAGTTGTTGTTCATTCTCTTGTCATCTATTTCTATGGGACGGAAAAATACAATTAGAGGATGTACTACATGAAAATAGTCCTTATCATGCACAGCTGATATTTTGATCTAAACAAACATGGTAGATGGTGAAAATATCAACCCTTCTCCCTCATGAAGCTGTTACATCTTTACTGGTGTTCTGATCCAGAACACTGCATATACTCTTGTGGGTACCTGGAGTATTCTGTGCAACACATACTAATTCTATTTCAGTTGAAATGAATGTGGTGGTAGCCCTTGTGATAGATCTTTGCACGCAGGGAGCACCACATCCATGTGGAATTTCTAGACCTCTTTCACTCCATTAAAGAATCAAAATCAGCCCATACTTGGTAAACAGGCCCCTGACCAATCAAGAAGAAGAAGAGAAGAGATTGGATTTATACCCCGCCCTTCACTCGGAGTCTCAGAGCGGCTTACAGACTCCTTTCCCTTCCCGTCCCCACAACAGACACCCTGTGAGGTGGGTGGGGCTGAGAGAACTCTGACACAAACTGCTCTTTTTCAAAAACACCTCTGACAGAACTATGGCTTGCCCACGGTCATCCAGCAGCTGCGAGTGGAGGAGTGAGGACTCAAACTTGGTTCTAAAAGTCTGTGCACTTAACCACTACACCAAACTGGGTCTCTTTACGCCAGGTCTTTACACCAGGTCAAGTGTCTTTACACCGGGTTCTTGAGCCTTGTTGAGCCTATGAGCAATTCTAGAATTTGAGAACAGATGAACAGGCACCACAACAAAATGGCTGCCATGGGAGTGGTGAGGCCAATCCCAAACACTGGAGATTCCCACCATATGTAGGAGGTTTCAAGCCCAGTGTCCTCTTCTGATTGAGGTGGCTGCTTCCAAATAA
>NW_015162498.1:290295-321807 GCF_001447785.1 Gekko japonicus
CAAGTGCTTCTTTACTACAGTGATGTGGAGGAAAGCCCACAAAGACTCTTTGCTTTAGGGGTCAGATGGGAGAGATTGTCGGTGGGATCACTGCTTTCTGCCAAAGAAATAGGCTTAGATAACAGTCACCATAGGAGAACAGGAGATTCTCATTCTGGATAATTTGAGTAACTCTCTCTTGTATCCATCACTGATTCCCATATCAGAGTCACTCATACATTGTTTTCCAGTCTGTAGAATACTGAAAATATTATACATGATTTAAAGGTGGTGTAGTTTGGAATACCAGTTGCTGGTGGAGGGGTAAACAAAAGAGCCAGGTTCTTGTCCTCCGCCCTGCTTGTGGGTTTCCCCAGAGGCATCTGGGTAGCTCTGTGGGAAACAGGATGCTGAACTAGAAGGACCTTCAGTCTGATCCAGCAGAGCTTTTCTGATGCTGGTGACCCGCTTGTTTTCCCATCATTCTGCAAAACGTTCTGTTTTTATTTGCCACTCTGACACATGCTGTGTTTCCAGCTCAACTTATTATTTGCCTTCCCTAATTAGCTGCCAAGAATCAAGGCTATTTTTATCATTGGTCCAGAAATACATCCTTTGCTGTAGGAATCTGGAAGCTCTTTCAGAAATTCCAGTGCCTTGCATCTTTTTAAAAAACTAAACATTTTGTTTTCAGAAGAACAAAGAATGAACGTTGTTGACTCCTGTTGGAATGATTCGGTGTGATTCCAAACAACTGGGCTTACTGTTTCTACTTTGTGCTTCAATCGCCTGCACCCAGTCAATTGAGCGGTGGGAGAAAAAGAGTGTGTGTGTGGGGGGGCGATGTCACAAAAACTGTGACATTACTTCTGGGTGGTCACCTGGTAGTGATGTCACAGCCCCTGCCCTGCAACACTCTAGGAACTTCCCCAGTCTCTTGTGTTCTACCAGATGGCAATGATGTCTCAGTGTCCATGACACACCCCCTCCCCAAGCTCCGCCGCCCAAAATTTCCCAGGTTCTTCAGCTGCAGGGCTGGCAAGCCTACAATAAACCCTTACACTAGACAGGAGTAAATAGACCACATTATGTGTATATAGTATCTGGGTGAGAGTGGATTAACTTTTAATTATTATCAATGTTTTCTTTAAAAAACTGAGTTTCCCCAAAACATGTGCAAATGGAAGTCAATGGGCTTACAAGGGGACAACTCCATTTAGGATTACGTTGGGGTGTCCAACCTCCAGGCAGTGGTTGGAGAGCTCCCACTACTACAACTGATCTTCAGGCAACAGAGATCAGTTGACCTGGAGAAAACGGCTGCTTTGCAAGGTGGACTTTATGGCACTATACCCCACTGAAGTCCCTCCCTTCCCCAAATGCCACCCTCCTCAGGCTCCACCCCCAAAATCTCCAGGTATTTTTCAACATGGAGTTGGCAACCCTAGATTACCCTGTAAAAGAACTCTGGCTTAGGAAATTCCTAGAGAGTTGGGAGGGAGCCAGGCCAGTAGCTATGGGGGGGCATATGAGGGCAATGTCCTCACAAATATGCCCAGCCCCCACAGTAGGGGAGGGAGACGGCAGGAGGGGAGGGAGACGGGACGCCTCACTGGGTCTTCCTGTTTCTGGCTGTGGCCGAGCAGGAGGGGAGAGAGGGGCGCAGTCTCGCCAGGTCTTCCCATTCCTGGCTGCGGATGCAGGAAGGCCTGGTGAGGCCACGCAGTGATCCTGGCCAAACAGGTGGGGAGGGAGAGGTGCAGCCTCTGTATGGCCTTGCTGGGTGTTCCTGCTGTGGGAACAGGAAGACCCGGCAAGGCTGCATGATGGTCACCCATCTCCCTCCCCTCCTATGGGAGTCTGAGGGGTGGGGCAACTTGTGAGCTGCCAGTGGCAACGTTAAGTTCACCCCCACCCCCACCAGCAGGTCCAATTCCCCCCCACACCCCAAAAAAGAAGGATTTCTGGCTACAGGGCTGGAGGAAACTCAGCAGGGATGTGATACCACACAGGACAAAGAGATCTCTCTAGTCTAGAGGTCATGGAGACTGGGGGACTCCAGGCCCCACCTTGATATTTTGGCGATTTTTAGAAAGGACTGGCATCACTTCTAGCTCTCCCCGGAAGTGACATCACACCATCAGCCCGATGGCCATTTTTAAACTCTTTCACCCACTGCCACTGGAGTGGTGGATGGAAATAGGAGCTGGGGTGGGGATCCCCCACCCCCACTGGGAGGCTGACAACCCTGATGCCAGTGCAAGGCAACATAGCTATATCTCCTGCCTCTCTTTGCAGACTCCCTGAGATTAGGGCCGTAGCCGAGGGTGGGGCATCAGGGGCAATGCCCCCTCCCCAATCTGCAATGCCCCCGCCCTCGCCCTATCCTGGTAGCCATCCCCTCCAGGGACTCCCTCTGCCTGAGATTAACAGCAGGATGGTAAGGCAAGGTCTCTCAGCAGAGGACAGGATTACTCAGTTTCTCCACCTGTTGGCTCTTTCTTAACTACAATCAGGGCTATTTTGGGGCAGGAACGCACAGGAACGGAGTTCCGGCTGGCTCCCAAGTTGGCCACGCCCAGCAGGAACTCATTAGCATAATAGGCCACACCCAACAGCAGAAACTCATTAGGATTGGCTACATTAGGGGTGTGTGGCCTAACATGCAAAGGAGTTCCTGCTACAAAAAAAGGCCCTGGGTTTTGACAACAAACAAGGTAAACAGAATAAGAAGCAAAAGGTGGGTGTGGCTGGATGACCACACTTCTGGTAACACAGGTGTGTGGCCTAATATGTGAATGAGCTGTGCTATCAGGGGTATGGCTAATATGCTAATGAGTTTCTGCTGTTGGGTGTGGCCTATTATGCTAATGAGATCCTGTTGGGCTTTTTCTACAAAAAGAGCCCTGACTACAATACACTTTTGGTGTTCAGTTTCTGTTTCTCACCCCTGGCTACCTTGGTCTGTTGCCAATTGTCTATACACTGTGCCAGCCAGTTCCTACTTCTGGCTCTTCCTGTCACACCACTGTCATGTTATGTCACTTCCTGTCACATGCTTGCAACTCAGTGGTTTCCATGCTGCCCCTTGGGAGTTAAAGGTTCATCTGAGATCTGGAAAGATTGAAAAGCACTGGTCTGCAAAGTCAGTCCTACAGGACATGCACGAAAATCTCTCATTATATTTTTTCCCCCGCACTGCATAGAAAGAAGTGTAATGGTTTTGTATTAGAGAATTTTTTAGGAAATATTTTATTTGGAATTTCTTCAATGGATGTCTGGCACTGTTTATATTTTAGCTCTCTTGGTAACAGACCTGAAACTACTCCCAGGTTTCTTTACAGTGCTGAAACACACCTCCCTTTCTGACCATTTTTATTTTGGCATTCTGTGTGAAAATGTTAGGTAGTTAATTTTAATTTCCCTGTTTTGTCCTCGCTCTCAATCAGCTTCACTTGCCCTCGGTGATGTCTTCACATACCCAAATCTGACTAGCTAGCTGGGTTTGTGGCATCGTCCTAATCACTGCGTGATTCCTGACTGGGTAATATCACCAACGTGACTAATTCCAGAAACACTTCAGTTTTCCAAGCTGACACCACATATAGGCCCAGGGCAGCTCCTGGAGTGCTCTGCTGAGGCAGCCAGGCCCAGGCCTGGAGACTCTCCTGGCGCCTGCTGCCTCTGCGGCTGGGCAAGGAGCTGTTCCCAGCATCCACCACCTGAGTGCTCTGCTGCAGCACCCAGGTTCAGGGCAGTTGATGGAGTGCTTTGTTGCAGCGCCCAAGCTCAGCACAGCTCACAGTGTGCTCTGTCATGGCGCCTGGGTCCGAGGCAGCTCCTGGAGTGCTCCATCAAGGCAGCCAAGTCCAGAGCAGCTCCTAGAGTGCTCTGCAGCAGCGCCCAGGCCTGGAGCCTCTCCTGACAGCTGCTGTCTCTGTGGCCGGGCAAGGAGTTGCTCCTGGCATCTACCACCACACTGCCACCAGGCAAGGAACCAATCCCTTCATCCATTGTGGCTGACCTGAAGTAGTTCCCCGTGCCACCACCAGTTGAACCAAAAAGTGCGTTCTCTGCACTTGCACAGGGAATGCTACTTTACTTTGGGGGGGAATTTAACCCCCCCCCCGTGTATTTATAATTTTTTTAATCAGATTTTTCTGCAAATCTGGGGAGTGCCCCAGTTTGAAGAGATTTGTTTAGCCTCCACGTGGCCCCGATCTGCAGATTTAGCTATCTGTAGATGGGGCCATGGGTGGCTGACAACATACAGATATCTCACTAGGCAAGTACGTGCCCAGTTTCAATATCCCAATCCAGTTTTTTTTCATTGCTTGCCAGGAACAAGATGAAGCATGGTAGACGGAGATATGGGTGGTTTACTCAGTGTGACCATTCCCTGTACCAGTGTGGTGCATTGGCCACACGCATATGGATTTAGCATTTCCCAGTACCCTCAGTCCTCCATCCTCAATAATTTGTGACACTGAAGATAAAACAGGGGGTGTCAATATTTACACTAGTAATTTTCCCCAGTCTCTATGGTAAAAACCATAGACTATGGTAAAGACACCTAGAGCAGGGGTGGCCAAACTTACACAACAGCCACACAGAATGAACGTCAGATGTTTGAGAGCTGCAAGACATGAACAGATATTACACACACGATTTTATTGAAAAATATGCACATTTGCTTTTTATTAACATGAAATTAGATGGTGTGAAAGAGCCGCAGGCAACTCCCGAGCTGCAGTTTGGCCACCCCTGTCCTAGAGCATCACTTAGAAGTGACATCCCTCTGGAAGTGATGCCACATCCATGTTGCCACTCAAGGAATTTCCCCAATCTGTATGGTAAAGATCCTCACTCAGTAAACACTGTAGAAATAGAAGAAATTCTTAGGGCAGGGGTGTCAAACATGTAGCCCGGGGGCCGGATGAGGCCCCCGGAAGGCTTCTATCAGGCCTGCAGTGGAACTGGCTGTCGTCTGCTTCTTCCAGTTCTGCGGCTGCATCATTGTAGGTTTGCAGCTTACAGATACACACCTGCACAGCATACTCAAGATTGCAACAGCACAGACATTTTGATGCAATAATTCAGAGCAAGAGGTGTCAGTTATCAGGCACTGTTAAATAAACAAAATATTGCAAGAGTGCTAATGTTTTTAAGTTAAAAAAAACCTTTGTGTTTGTGTCCTTTATAAAGTTTATATCTCCGCTCCCTGGCATTACATTTTATGACACACGTGGCCCAGCCCAACAAGGTCTCATTTATGTCAGATCCGTCCCTCATAACAAATGAGTTCGACACCCCTGTCTTAGGGTGTCACCCAAAAGTGATGTCACATCCCCCCAGATCTGCACTCTTCCCAGGCACTGCCCACAAAAACTCCTTGCATTTGCCAGCGCAGGCAACCTTTTGCATATATAAAGAGTATTACGGCTCCATTAAAACCCTACAGTGATTGCTGTGGATTTAGCTAACTGCATTGGGTCCCAAGTATTTATCAGGAAATATTTCTATGTCACAAAAAAATGCTATTCGCAACCAGAAAGTGAAAACTGGAGAGTATCCAGTGCAATACTGATTGTTGCCTTTAGCAATTTATGGTATTCTTATGACAGTTTTGCAAGGAAAAGGAAAAGTTACAATCAAATTAGAATAGAAACCGGCAAGAAATAGTTATGACAAGAACAGTTACCGCAGACGGATCCCGCGCATTGACACCCAAACCTGCACTGGGCTTGCCATGTCTCCTGCTTTGGTGGGAGGCCTGTTGTCTGTCACCAAAAAACAATGATGTCATAGAATCACAGAATCATAGAGTTGGAAGAGACCTCCAGGCAGGGTCATCTAGTCCAACCCCCTGCACAGCACAAGAAATTCACAAATACCTCCCCCCACACACACTCCCAGCGCCCCCTGTTCCATGCCCAGAGGATGACAAAAAAAAACCTCCAGGAACCCTGGGCCAAAGTGGCCTGGAGGAAAATTGCTTCCTGTCCCCAAAGTGGCAATTGGCATTTCTTTAGGTGTGTACATGACTTCTGGGTAAAACTCTGTGCTTTTACCACAATGTTTCCAGCGATTCTGAGAGCTGCCCTTTGTCACTTCCAGGTTTTACCAAGACGTAACACAGCTATGAGGAGCTGCTGTGGCTCAAGTGGTTAAGACGCTGAACTGCAGGCTGTGGAAGGTTGGTAGTTCAGCAGTTCGAGACCCAAGTGTGCCGCATGATGGAGTGAGCTCCCGTCTCTAGTTCCAGCTCCTGCCAACCTAGCAGTTTGAAAGCAAGAAATTGCAAGTAGATAAATAGGTACCACTTCGGTGGGAAGGTAACAGCGTTCCGTGCGCCTTGGTGTTTAGTCATGCCGGCCACATGACCACGGAAAGCTCTTCGGCTTTGAAACGGAGATGAGCACCGCAACCCTAGAGTCGGACTCGACTGGCTTTTGAGCAAGGGAACCTTTACCTTTACCTTAACACAGCTATGTTGAAGATGATACATGCACGATGCACCCCTTCATGACCCTGTCCCCCAGCCCTCCTACCAACCCTAACCCCCACATTTTCTCCCATTACACTCACTGTACTTTGTAGACACGGGAGATCTTTGTGAAAGAAGATGCAGGTGGGAGACATGTTACACCCCTCCCCCACCCCCGGTTAAAAAACAACTTTCTTCAATCCATTAATCCATGTCTAATCCATCATTTCCGCTGCTTCTCAAATGATTGTGTGTGTGTCACTTTCCCTTTCTGTTTTCACCTCTCAAGGAAAACCTTACCACTGAGGTGTGTGTAAATTACATGTTAATTACCACAGAAAACGGAGATACAGCAAAGGGAACGGGAGCACCAGTGTCTGTAAACCCCAGCTTGGTAAAAGTGCCTCATTAAAACAACAATATCCAGCCGCCATTGTAAGAGCAGCTAGAGGCTTTGTTTTATTATTGTACCTGCACTAAATACCTCAAAGTTCCAGAGTAATTTAAATACTAATCAGCATCTAAATTACGGCTTGATCCTTGAGGGAACTTGAATGACAAGACCAGAACAGGAAGCTTTATTAATAACAAAAAAATGCGAAACATCAAGGTAAGACAGGGAATATGTTACTCATGCTTGCATTTTACTCCTTATTAGACATAACACATACGCACACACTCGCCTGGGGGCAAGGATTACGGATCTAGGCCCAGGCTGAAGCAGCCCTGTAGCCAGACATTTTGGGTTGGTGGGGCATGGGAAACTTTTGTGAGGCAGCGGGGGAGGGAGAGGGGGCTTCTCATGCCTGAATTCCAAGCGGTGAAATCACTGCTTGGAGTTCAGGGAAGGCATGCGGCTGCCTCTCTCTCTCCCTCCCTGCGAGATTTAAAGGGCCCTCCAGCTGATCGATGGGCCACGTGCTCCCACCGATCAGCTGGAGGGCCCTTTTAATGTCACAGGAGGGGAGGGAGGGGGAGAGGGGCAGCAGCCATTGTGGGGCATGCTTCACATTTGAGGGGGCAGAGCCCCGAAATGCCCCACTGTAGCTACAGGCCTGGGCTGAAGGCTAATTGATGGCATCACACGGGGAAATTTGAGTTGCCAACTTCCAGGTATGGTTTGGAGGTTTTCTGGAACTACAACTGATCTTCAGACCACATAGATCAGTTCCCCTGGAGAAAATGGCAGCTTTGTAGGGTGGACTCTGTGGCATTCCAACCCAATGAGGTCCTTCCGCTTTCTAAACCCCATGAGAGCCAGTTTGGTGTTGCCTGGGGATCCGTTGTAATAACCGTTGCCTGGAGGCTGGCAACCCTACACCCAGGAGATCTTTGCAGTCCACCCTTGGAGTCTTTACCCTTCTCCCAGCTCTGTTCATAAGCCCCAAATAGCTGAATGCAAACCCACATGATCCAGGGGAAATACTTCTTGGGTCTGGATCTTTTAAGAAGGAACATCTGCATGCACTCTCCTGCTTTCTGATTGATCACAGATAAACCCCTCCTACCCATCGAACCCCTAAAATAGGGACTGGCATGGTGGAGGCTTTTGTTGGCTTTCAGCCACGCACCCTAAAACTAGGGTTGACATCCCCCGATGGGGGTGGGGGTTTACCTGCTTTTGGGGGGCCCAATCTGCCACCGCCCAGCCGGCTGGCAGGGGGGAGCTCCAACCCCCAAACAGTCCCATTTGCACCAATGTGCGTGGCACAATGACGTCACCCAGAGGTAACATCATCGCACAGGGCACATTGTGGGGGGGCACTCTAGCATTTGAGTAAAACTCTATGGTTACCATAGCATTTTCCTCAAATGTGCCCTGCGTGATGACATCCCTTCTGGGTGATGTCATCATGGGGTGCGCACGAAATGAAAAGTCCTGGAGAAGAAGAAGCCTACTCTACCTGAAACTCTTGGCCCACCTTCCAGAAAAGAATATATACCAGAGAATCCCTGTGAATTTAGAGTTAAGGCCAAACTACATGTTCAGGTTTTTAATGAGAACGGTCTGGGTTCCCCAGATCCCAAGCTAAAGGCTTGGTTCAGGCATCATGGGAAATTGTGGTTTATTTGGAGTCCATTGGCGCCTTTAAGACCAGCAAAGGTTTATTCAAAGTATGAGCTTTCATATGCACTCCCTTCTTCAGATACAATGAATTGGAAATAGAAATAACAGTCATACATATAGAGGGTGGGCAGTAAATTAGCACACAGAATAATGATGGTGTTTTAACAGATTAAAAGAATAATAAGCTTAGTGTATTTATTTGATTCCCCACTCCACATGCAGCTGTTGGTGTGACCTTGGGTCAGTCACAAGTTCTCTCAGAGCTGTTCTCTCAAGAGCAGTCCTTGAAGGATTAGAGTCTACGCTCCTAACCACTACACCAAACTGGCAAGCACTGCCTTATGTCTGAATGGAAGCGGGGGGTGGGGGGTGAGGCAAAGGTCAGGGGAGGGAGCAGGCATTCAGTCAATCCTAAAAGAAATCAACCCTAACTGTTCCCTGGAAGGCCAGATACTGAAGCTCAAATATTTTGGCCACCAAATGAGAAGGGAGCACTCACTGGAGAAGACCCAGATGCTGGGAAAGATTGAAGGTCAAAGAAGAAGGGGACGGCAAAGGATGAGATGGTTAGACAGTGTTATTGATGCAACGAACATGAAATTGAGCAGACTCCGGAGCACAACAGAAGAAAGGAAGGCCTGGCGTGATGTGGTCCATGGGGTCGCGAAGAGTCAGACTCGACTGTGTGACTGAACAACAACAAAATGATGTTTACCTTGGAAAGATTTACTAAATGTCTTAGTCATTCACATCACAGTGTTTGCTTGTTTGGTGTTATTTCCTATATGGATAACTGATCCTTGGTTCTCACCACCTGGAGGTTGGCAACTCTATGTTTGTTGTTTTTATGTGTATCTTAACTCTGGTTTTAATTGTTCTAATGATGTGTTTTTGATTGGTTTAAATGCTTTTGAAGAAGTGATTTTATTATGTGTGTTTTTAATTTGTTAGCTGCCTTGGTTGGCCCTTGTGAGGGCAGAGAGGCAGAGTTTACATTGTGTAAAATAAATAAAATAAAACAAGGTTGGAAAGCCCTTGGCTACAAATGCCAGACAGCTTAATTACGGTCATCTTGACATGTGTATGTTTCAGTTATGTACTTCTCACTGTTCCTATATGGCATGGTCTTCCCTATTTAGTAATGCCTGTATCAGAAAAAACCACTAGAACCTGCTGCAAAACCAAGGAAGCATAGGGAGTTTAGCGAACTAATCAGCCTTTTCTTGCAAACTTGGCAGCGTTTCATCTTTCTGTAGCTCCGGCAGTCGCTCTATAGAGAAATTGCTCTACTTCTTGATAAGAAGCACCCAGATGATAACAAAAACAGTCAAACAGGCTTATCGGTCTCTGGCACTCAGTAATAAAGCAGTGCAAGTATTGTAATAGGAAACCATCTATATTGAAACTGATGTGTAAATAATTCCCCGGGATTGCGGAAGGTTGTTTCTATAGTTCTGCTTTGTAAAAAGAATGATGCAATCCGGGAAAGGAGATGAGGTTCAGTAGAAATTTATTGAATGCCTTTCCAGATTAGCTCCATTTCCAAGCACTCTGTGACACACCCAGAGCTGGTCAAAAGCGAACTGCTGGGAGGAAATTACAAAACCAAGCCCCACGGTAGAGATTATGCCTGTGCTGAATGCCTTTCAAATATAAATTTCAATAGTTTTTTTTTAATTGGTACTTTCATAGGGTTCAACGCTGAGCACAAAACTACCAGCAAGAATCTGTTTCAAGAATTTCGCAAGGCATTAACTTGGCCTGCATCCAACCAATGATGAATGGCCCCTGTTGTACTGGTTCGAATGTCAGTATCATGGAATCAATGGTTTTGATTACTTTGGTGAGCTCTGCAAATGGAAGTAGGGTTTTCAACTCTGGGCTGGGAGATACCTGGAGATTTTAGGGGCGGAGCCTGGGGAAGGCGGGGTTTGCAGAGAGGAGGGACCTTATTGGTATACAATGCCATGGAGTCCACCCTCCAAAGCAGCCATTTTCTCCAGGGGAACTGATCTCTGTCATCCGGGGATCAGCTGTGATAGCAGGAGATCGCCAGGCAGCACCTGGAGGTTGGCAACTCTAAACAGAAGGGACGTCTGCTTTCTCCCCCCCCCCCTCCTGTGTCAGACCTTCAACTCCCAGTACATCATTGCTTCTCAAATAATTAGCTGGGGTGCAAACCATTTATTCAGTGGATGAACTCCACTGTTGATGATATCCAGTAAATATGAAATCTATTGTGTAAATTTCACACATTTAGGCAGGGGATGTAGCAGTACTCAGTAACAATACTATATTTATTCTCAGGTTACATTAAAATTTAGAATTTCCAGGTCCATTTCCTGTAGATGCCTCAATTAGTTACCAGATATTGCCTTACTGAGTTCCTGTGCCATTCCTTTTGAAGTTTCAACGATGAACTCCACTGTTGATGATATCCAGTAAATATGAAATCTATTGTGTAAATTTCACACTTCTGTCATATGCTTTGGAGCAGATTAGACATTTAGGCAGGGGATATAGCAGTACTTAGTAACAATACTATATTTATTCTCAGGTTACATTAAAATTTAGAATTTCCAGGTCCATTTCCTGTATATGCTTGAAGTAGTTACCAGATATTGCCTTATTGAGTTCCTGTGCCATACCTTTTGAAGCTTCAACCTTCAACACATATAGCTGTCTGTTGATGGGAGAGAAGAGGTGAAAGCAGGACTTGTGGTTGGGGTATAACTCATGCTAGCCTGAACTTGTCAGATCTTGGAAGGTAAGCAGGGTCGGCCATGGTTAGTACTTGGATGGGGGACCTCCAAGGAATACCAGGGTTGTGACACAGAGGCAGGCAATGGCAAACCACCCCTGAACGACTCTTACCTTGAAAAACCCATGAAATCGCCATGTCAGCTGTCACTTGATGGCAAAAAATAAAATATGAGAACAGCATGGACAGGAAAGGGAGAAGAAGCTACAGTGGGGCGCTGGATTAGTTTTTGCGGCGTTGCTTTTCTAAAATTGGAACTTTCAGTTCTCTGCCCTAAAACTGCAGCCCAAGATGTATGCTCTCTTGAGCATGTCCTGGTTAGAACTTGTATATTTTGGAAATAAACTAACAACATTTTTTTTTAGTTAGAGAAAGAACACCAGGCCCACTGTTCCTGGCTCTCAAAGGGCAAAGCAGAGCTGCTGAGTTACCCTGTTTTCCCGAAAATAAGACCTACCCCCAAAATAATCCCTAGCAGGATTTCTATGCATTTGTGGTATAAACCCTAGTGTGTCGTCTTGAGAAAAAAGAAATATAAGACAGTGTCTTATTTTCAGTGAAACACGGTAGCAGTAGAGCCTGTGTTAGATCTGCACTGTTTCTGCCCTGGCCACGCTTCAGTCCAGCCGGGCCAGCAGTGGCGGGGGCCAAAGGCACGGCCCCTGCAGCCTCCCCCCCCCCAGACCCACATTCTATATCAATCCCAAGTGACCACCCGGACAGCTCCTCTTCCTGCTTCTTAACCAACGCATGCAATCCAAAAACGGCTGTGCCTGCCGCAAACAGAAAAGAGGATGAACTACGCTCCGCCTATCTGCAAATCAAGACGATTCAGGAGACTCGAGCAAGTAAACAGGAGCCATATGCTACGGTAGAAGGAAAAACGATGATTCAGTGGTTTTCCCTAGCAAAAAGGCCTTTGGCAAGGTTCATTTTATATACAGCAGAATTAGAAAGCGGTGTGCCCTTGAGAGAGTGACCCTTGAGAGCGACAGACGTCTTTTTAAAACAATCTCATCTCGTTTTTATTTATTAATTTTAAAATAAGTGTGTGTATTTATTTTAGGTATTAAAATACTTCCAGCGCTTCCTTTCCCACTGCCCATGGCATCTCAAGGAGGACTGCCTGCCCCAGGTTGGTGGATACCGGGAGATCTCCAGCCACCACCTGGAGGCTGGCAACCCTCGTTTCAAGGCGGCTTGAACACCGTTGGCGTATTCACGGCCAAGATCTGTCGTCGGCTCTTTATGCTTATTTTATTTTAAACATTTCCAGGCCACTTTTTGACCCAATTGAAGGAGGAGGAGGAGGAGATTGGATTTATACCCCGCCCTTCACTCGGAGTCTCAGAGTGGCTTACAATCTCCATCCCTTCCTCTTTTCACAGCAGACACCCTGTGAGGTAGGCGGGGCTGAGAGAGCTCTGAGAGAACTGTGACTGACCCAAGGTCATGCCAGCAGCTGCATCTGGAGGAGTGGGGAATCAAACCCGGTTCTCCCAGATTAGAGTCCACACTCCTAACTACTACACCAAACTGGCTCTTGGGGGTACCCAAGGCCGCAAACATTAAAACATTTATGGCATGCAGAAAGAACATAACACCACATGACAGATACTCTAAACCTTATATCATGGGTGCATATGATATATATATATATATATATATACCAAATCTTGTATTTTGCACCATGAGTATATACAATACACTCACAGTCCTTAGGAAAGTTACGCCTTTCTAAGCTTTAATGCATTTAGAAGGGACCGACTCTGCCCTGCCAATTTACTGACTATTCTTATAATAGGTAGTAGAGATTGTGCATATACAGAATTTGTATCTATAGGATCCCAAGTACAATCTTACTTAAGCATGGGAGAGATCTTTACCTAGCAGGTCACTTAATCGACTGGACTAGAGGGTTGTCTCTGTGTGCCATTCCCGTACCTTTATAAGTTAATTCCTATTTTAAATAGCATTATGCTTTATAAATGACAGGAAATGCATCCACAAGAGACTAAAAATTAATACCTCTGATGAATGTTTCCATTGTTTTTCCCCCCTGTATATGACGTCATGGAATAATATGTACATAACAGACCATATCTTATGTAAAGACAAGTAATGATAAAAAAAAATAGACAGTATAAGTTACAGATAATATGCCAATTAGAAGTACTTCCACTTCCTCAGGCAATAAACCACACACTCGCTGATTAAATTTAACAAAAAAACAATAATAATCAGCTAAGGAGGAAATTGGGTGTGGGGAGGGGGGTTGGAGGAAGCGCTGGCGGAGTCCAAACCTCAGTGTTCTTTTAAGCTACTTCTCTGTAACGGATTCAGACTCCACTAGTTCTTGGTTCCATTCCTATAGCAATCCTTGAAAGAGCAAACAAAGGTTCCAACACCATATCCTTGAAAAATTAAATCGACTCTCACCATAAATTGAAGGAAAACACTGAAATATCCTTCATCGTTACTGTATCTGATCTCGGCTGCAGTCACACACACTAAATAATCCACTTCCAATCAACTTTCAGTGCACTTTCCAACTGGATTTTACTCTGTGAACTGGCAAAATCTAGTTGTAAAGTGCACTGAAAGTGGATTGGAAGTGGATTATTTAGTCCTAGGCTGCGGTCACATGGCAAGCTAATTGCAATTTGTTCCCGCTATAAATTTAATCGGAATTATTTTTTCCCGGGTTGGGGTGATCACACATCCCTCCTCGAACTGGAAGCATTGCGTGAGGAGGCTCTGGGCACCGTCTAAATGCAGCCAGCCCCTCTCTCTCCACTGCCCGCTCGCCTGCCAGCCCGTCCGGCACATTTCTTCAGATAGTGTGCATGTGCATGAAAGCATATGCCCAGAATTAAGCAACGTTGGGCTTAAAGGTGCCACTGGACTCAAACTTTGTTCTGTATCCAATCTAGCATTGCTCATCACTGACCTTATCCTGCTCTGCTGCTCTTGGAGTTTCTAAGACCCACTAAGCATCTGCTTTCAGGTACTTTCAGAAACCCAGAGTCTGCCAGAGGCTCAAGCATCCTTGGCCTTTGGCTCATGGCCTGGGTTGAGCTAGGGACGCTGTGAATTTTGCCAAGAATGGGAAAAAACAGCCGCCTGATCTTGACTGGTGACCAGGAGACACCATCTGAACTGTCTGGTGTTAAGCATCCCTAGTCTGAGTGGTGTTAGGAGGAAGTTATTTTTACCATAGAGTTTTCGCCCAAATTCCAGAGCATCCCCATGTCAGTGGCAATGTGATGATGTCACTTCTGGTGCTCACTGGAATTGACACTGTGCCAGCGAGACAGGCCTCAGCACCCTTTTGCTGCCAGTAAGTCCCTCACCAGCCAGCTGATCAGCGCCAGGGGGAGGGGCCTGGAGCAGAGGACCCCCAGCTTCCGGTGGGGGCCTGGCAAACCTATCTCCAGACACCATGCGCAGTTTTGCAGAAACCAAATGCAAACCTATTTGGCATGCATTCACAGCTGCTCAGCAGGAACTGGTCAGGCTGGGAGACCAGCTTACAAATGACCAGCAACCTTTGAACAGGGTAAGTTTGATCAAGTTTGTTGTGAAATCTGCAGTATCCCTAATAAGCACAGCAAATTCCCTTGCCTCAAAACAACTTACTTAAAAATGAACCTCTCTCTTCTCCATTATGTGAAGAAAACCTTATCTCAAAACTGGCCAGGGAACCAATCAAGACACTGGAAAACCAGCCAGTTCATATTCCTGCTCATCCTCTAATGTGATTTATGCTCTCATGGGTCAACAATGCCCTTCCACTTTCTGCATTGGACAAACAGGCCAGTCCCTTTGACAAAGAATTAATGGACGTAAGTCTGACATTAGGAACCACAACTTTCAAAAACCAGTGGGGGGACATTTTAGTCTTCCAAAACATTCAGTTGCTGACCTAAAAGTAACAGTTGTCTTACAAAGGAATTTGAAAGGGAGATTAGAGAGACTGCTGAATTGCAACTGATAATGAAGCTGAAGACAATACATCCACCTGGACTGAATCAAGACCTAGGTTTCCTGTCTCATTACCGATGGTGATTTCTCCAAACCTACAACCCTGCTGCATATCTCACCAAAATCCAATCACACCGACTATCGTTATTCACCTGCTATTGTCATTTGTCTGCTAATGTCATTCGGCATTTGAAATCACTCCACTTTCCAATAAATAGGACAGAGGGACTCCCCATCTAGCTGTCTCTGAAGAAGTGAGCAGTGACTGATGGAAGCTCATGCCCTGCCACATATTTTGTTAGTCTTTCAGGTGCTACTAGGCTCTTGCTCTTTTTTACTGCTACAGACAGACTAACACGGCTATCCATCTTGATTAATTCATAGGGTCGGCATAAGTCGGAAGTGTTGACATTTAGCATGCACTCGCACAGTACAGTGAGGTATCTCTGGGGGCATTCCATCACATAGTTATCTAAAGAGAGCTTATCAATCCATCCTGTCCTCTAACCACCAGCAAGCAGAACCCATTGATGCCCGCCAAGCCAGCCTATGTCCTTAGCTGGTCTACCTTGCCAGGAGCCGGGCTCAGTAAGCCCATCCCTGTGCAGTGCAAAGACCTTTTTTTCCTATGGTATCTCCCCTAAACTTTTGAGCTAGCATTGGCCTCCCTTATGGCATGCATCTAAAATAGAAGCTAGCCTTGGAGGTCCAAATTGGAAGGTCAGGCCTACTTCAAGAATGCAGCGATACATAAGAGGACCCACATTCTCTTTCTGTCAATAAGAGGTTGAAATACAGTCTATAAAAAGTCAAAGAAATCATCATTCCATATACATATGTTAGTGCCATCAAGTTGCAATCGACTAATGGCAACCCCCAGCAAGGGGCTTTCAAGGTAAGTGAGAAGCAGAGGGGGTTGGCCATCTCCTTCCCTTGCAGGACCTTCCTTGGTGGTCTCCCGTCCCCAAACACCAACCCTGCTTAACTTCCAAGATCTGATGAGATCGAACTATACCACGCTGCCTTCTTTCCCATCATTCCATACACCCTTCTATAAAGTATGAATTGAGAAGCAGTTTGGTGTGGTGGTTAAGAGCGGTGGACTCTCATCTGGTGACATGGGTTTGATTCCCCACTCCTCCATGTGAAGCCTGTTCGGTGACCTTGGGCCAGGCACAGTTCTCTCAGAGCTGTTCTCTCCAGAGCAGTTCTCTCAGAGCTCTCTCAGCTTCACCTACCTCATAGGGTGCCTGTTGTGGGGAGGTCTGATGAGATTGGGCGGGCCTGGGTCATGCAGGTCGGGGGGGGGGCAGCTGCACTGCCTGCATTAAAAATATGTAGAAATCAGTAGTTGTGAATGATTGATTTCGCAGACACATGGCTTTTGTCAGAAGGCTGTAGAGCCAAAGCCAAAGCAGGAATCTGTGACTGAAAACAGCTGTGATTGGCTTCGCTGAGCCAAAAAGATACAGTGCGTCGTATTCCAAGCAGCAGCTTAGCGCTGTTGAAAATAACGTTGATGTTCATGAGATGGATTTGTTGGAAAACCCAGGATTCTGTGTGAGTTCAGCCTTAGTCAAAGCCGAAGGAGGCCTTAATTGTGCCAGATCCGAAGGGGGGAAAGGCTAGGCTTCTGCCAGGCTTTAATGCAGGGGAATTATTTAGAAAGAGCTTCTTTTGGTTTTTTTCCCTGGTTGGGGGGGGGGGGGGGGGTAGTGGGTGACCCATAATTACCTTTTATTTTACTCATTATTTCTGCATATCCAACTCAGGCACTTAGCAAGCAGATTGAAGTGGGAAATCAGTACTGGCTGTCTTCCTTTTGAAAACTGGGCTCTCCCACACTTTCTACCGCTTTGTACTCGGTGTACGAGAAGAAGAAGAAGAAGAAGAAGAAGAAGAAGAAGAAGAAGAAGAAGAAGAAGAAGAAGAAGAAGAAGAAGAAGAAGAAGAAGAAGAAGAGGAAGAAGAGGACAAACTGGCTCTCGGAGTAGGATTCAAGTCCAGTGACGCCTCAGAGTCCAACAAGATTTTTAGAGTATGAACTTTCAAGAGTATAAGCTTTTGTGAACCAAAGCTCCCTTCGTCGGATATGACAAGGTCCCTCGTTGCAATACGGTTTTGCTTATTTCAGTAAGACTTCAGTAAGCTGAATTTTACGGATTCGGTGGATGTTAGTTCCACGCGTTATCCATCGAGCTTACATAGCCCTCCCTGCTCCCATCTTCCCAGAGCTTTGAGAAAGGCTGTGGTGTATGAGAGAGAGGTCCAAGGTCACCCAACAGTTGCCAAACTCCAGGCTGGGAAATACCTGGAGCTGCAGAGGGGAAGCCTGAAGAGGGCAAGGTTTGGAGAAAGGGGGGGATCTCAGCGGGTTACAATGCCGCGCAGCCCCCACTCCAAAGCAAGTCTTTTCTCCCTGGGAACTGATCCCTGTAGTCTGGAGAGCAGTTCAAATTCCAGGACGCATCCAGGCCCCACCTGGAGGTTGGCAACCCTATCACACAATGAGCTTCATGACTTAAAGCTTCATGACGAGGGTTGCCAACTCTGGGTTGGGAAACACCAGGAGATTGGGGGGGGGGGGTGTAGCAAGGGGGGGAAGGGGTTTGTGGTTTGGGGTACAATGCCACGGAATCCGCCTTCCGTTTTCTCCAGGGGGGACTGATCTCATCTGGAAACCAGTTCTAACGCTGGGGTCTCCAGGCCCCACCTGGAGGCTGGCAGCCCTATGACTGAGTGAGCACTTGCACAGTCCAGTGTTCTGACCGCCACACCACGTTGACTCTTAGCAGGTCCGTTCACAGATCTTACAGCCGGACAGGGCCAACGAACACAGACATATATGTGACTGCTACTCGTTTTCAGTATTCCAGAAAGGAATCCCCGCCCCCGCCCCTCTGTTCTGGTTTTTATGATATCACACAGAGAGTTCAGCTTATAAAATGTGTCAGGCTGGGCAATTAGTCATCAGTCCTTGGCGCGGAGAGTTGCAACGCTGCGTCGACATCTGTTCTTGATATCATCTGGTTCTGCGGAGCAACTTTCCTAACGACAGGCAAAACGATTTCAGGGGAAGCCAAGAGAACATCGAGAGGCCACCTGTTAGACCCATGAGAGACGACCCTCTGCAGGGACTTTGTGTGCAGCCGGTCTGGCATGCGATTCGGGTTGCCAGCCTCCAGGTTGGGCCTGGAGATAGGGTCGCCAGCTCGGAGATGGGAATTATCTGGAGATTTGGGCAAGGTTTGGGAGAGGAAGGGACCTCAGCAGAGGTATAAATGCCACACAGCCCAACCTCCAAAGCAGCCATTTCCTCCAGGGGAACTGACCTTGGTTGTCGGGAGATCAATTGTAATACTCCAGGATCTCCAGGTGCCACCTGGATGCTGACAACCCTACCTGGAGATCTTCTGGAATTACAACTGATCCCCAGACTGCAGAGATCAGTTCCCCTGGGGAAAATGGATGCTTCGGAGGGTGGATTCTATGGCATCAGTTGGTTTGAATCCCCAATCGAAGAGAAAGACGGGATATAAATGAAAAAAAGTAAGCATTATAGCCCTCTGAGGTCCCTCCCCTCCTCAAGCCAGTTTGGTGAAGTGGTTAAGTGTGCGGACTCTAATCTGGGAGAACCGGGTTTGATTCCCCACTCCTCCACTTGCACCTGCTGGTGTGACCTTGGGCAAGCCATAGTTCTGTCAGAGCCGTTCTCTCAAGGACAGTTCTGGAAAGAGCTCTCTGAGCCCCGCCTACCTCACAGGGTGTGTGTTGTGGGGAGGGGAAGGGGAAGGAGTTTGTAAGCCGCTCTGAGACTCCGAGTGAAGGCTGCCTTTCCTGAAGGGTTGCCTGCTTTAGATTTGGAAATACTTGAAGATTTGGGGGGGGGAGCCCTCGGTGGAGCCCCCAGTGGGGTATAATGCCACAGAATCCATCATCCAAAACAGCCTTTTCTCCAGGGGAACTGATTTATGTAACTTGGAGACCAATTATATTTTTGGGAGATCTCCAGTCACCACCTGGAGACTGGCAACCCTACCTTCTCAGGCTCCTTTCCCACCCACCCCAAATCTCCAGGAATGTCCCAACCTGGAGTTTGCAACCCTGCTTTGCCTTCTTTGTGCCACCTCGACCTGGGTCTTCCACTGCCACTGTTTCTTTTGCGTCAGAGAGGGCCTGGGGGGGGGTGTGTGTTCAAAGGCCTGTGCTTGAGTCCTACCCAGGAAAGGCCTAGGGACTAGCTCAGTGGCTGATAGTCAGCTTTCCCTTGCAGGGTCTAGCAGGGTGAGAGCCAGCACAGACTCTAATCTAGAGAACCGAGTTCGATTCTGCAGTCCTCCACAGCTCAGCCCCCAAAATAAGTCTAGCCCACTTCCTAGTGGTGAGTAACACTAGAAGGACTTTAGGCTGCCAGACAATCTTTGGATCTCCTGGCTATACTACGCACACTGCCATACGATAAGTATTATTATTATTCTGGCAGGGTGGCCTCTGTTGCTCTGGCATATCTTTAAAAAAACACCTCTGCAGTGCTGGGCCCTCCTTGGTCTCTCTGGTCCTTCTCACCCTCCAATGTTAGCTCCTCCCCTGAGGACTCTGAATCGGATTCACTGAGGTAGTCAGAGGGAACCACACCCTAGTTTGGTGTAGTGGTTAGGAGCACAGACTCTAATCTGGGAGAACCCGGTTTGATTCTCCACTCCTCCACATGAAGCCAACTGGGTGACCTTGGGTCAGTCATAAGTTCTCTCGGAGCTGTTCTCTCAAGAGCAGTTCTCTCAGGGCTCTCTCAGCCCCACCTCCCTCACAGGGTGTCTGTTGTGGGGAGAGGAAGGGAAAGGAGATTGTAAGCTGCTCTGAGACTCCGAGTGAAGGGTGGGGTATAAATCCAATCTCCTCCTCCTTTTTCTTCTTCCTTGCCTGTGCTTCCAAACTTTGCTTCCAAGTTGCTTTATTTCCCACTGGGGAAAACTGAGGGGGCCCTGCATCTTTCTCTATTGGGCAACTTGGAATCACTTTGATCAGCCGGAGGAGAAAAACGCCAGGGAAGAAAAGAGTCAAAGAAGAGCCCTTCTCCGATTGTAAGCTGCTCTGAGACTCCGAGTGAAGGGTGGGGTATAAATCCAATCTCCTCCTCCTTTTTCTTCTTCCTTGCCTGTGCTTCCAAACTTTGCTTCCAAGCTGCTTTACTTCCCACTGGGAAAACTGAGGGCCCCCCGCATCTTTCTCTATTGGTCAACTGGGAATCACTTTGATTAGCTGGAGGAGAAAAAGACATGGGGAGAAAAGAGTCAAAGAAGAGCCCTTCTCCTTCTCCTTCACCCTCCTTGCAAAACCAGAATACAAATAAAAGGAATAAACAGAACAACAAAAAAATCCATGGACTTCACAACAAATTGCTCAGAGAATTAAAACAGCTGGCGTAAGGTTCACCTTCTGAAAGGAGCCATTTGGGTGGAGCCCTGGGTGGGTGGGCTTTGGGAAGCAGAGGGGCACCGGTGGGGCATTGTTTGTTTGTTTTAACTTATTCTCAGCACCCTCTCCCCCCCCAGGGGACGCAGGGCGGCTTACAACATTTAAAAATAGAAAAGAGTCAAAGAAGAGCCCTTCTCCTTCTCCTTCACCCTCCTTGCAAAACCAGGCAGTGGGTGGGGTATGGCACAGCCCCGCCCCACCTTGGCTAGAGCCCCCCACGTTATAGTTGCCAGCTCCAGGTTGGGAAAGTCCCGGAGAACTGGGGGTGGAGCCCTGGGTGGGTGGGCTTTGGGAAGCAGAGGGGCACCGGTGGGGCATTGTTTGTTTGTTTTAACTTATTCTCAGCACCCTCTCCCCCCCCAGGGGACGCAGGGCGGCTTACAACATTTAAAAATACAATACCAATACAAATACAAATAAAAGGAATAAACAGAACAACAAAAAAAGCCATGGACTTCACAACAAATTGCTCGGAGAATTAAAACAGCTGGCCGTAGGGTTCAGCTTCTGAAAGGAGCCATTTCCTCCCCGGGAACCGATTTCTGTGGTCTGGAGTTCAGCTATAATTTCAGGAGAACTCCAGGCTCCGCCTGGAAGTTGGCAGCCCTACAAGTGAAGTGAATTAATCTAATTAAGGTAGGCGTGGGGGGGAATGCCCTGCCCATGGGATGGAGGCTTCATGTGTGGAAATGGACCTCTTAACCTTTTTCATGGCATGGAGCTAAATGACGTCACCTGAGAAGTAACATCCCATTAATAAGCCTCTGTTAAAGGGACAGGATGTTTTTCTTCAGACCTTTTTTTGGGGCAAACTCGCCTCTAATACCCCTGTAATTATTGTCAGTGGTACAAGCAGTGCTGTTGACAACAGACTCTGGTGTCCTTATGTAAAAGAGGGTCTCGAGAAGCAAGCTGAGGAAGAGACTTTTGGAAGGTTACTGCTAACAAACAGCACGGGAGAGGAGACAACTGGGAGGTGATATGATAACCATCTTCAAGTACTCGAAGGGCTGTCATCTAGAGGACGGTGTGGAGTTGTTTTCTGTTGCCCCAGAAGGTCAGACCAGAACCAACGGGTTGAAATTAAATCAGAAGAGTTTTCGGCTAAACATCGGGAAGAACTTCCTGACAGAGTGGTTCCTCAGTGGAACAGGCTTCCTCGGGAAGTGGTGGGCTCTCTTTCTCTGGAGGTTTTCAAACAGAGGCTAGATGGCCATCTGACAGCAATGCGGATTCTGTGAACTTAGGCAGATCATGCGAGGGAGGGCAGGAAGGGTTGCCTCAGTGCTTAGTTCTTGTGGGCCTTTCTTTACACGCCCAGGGAAATGCTGATTGCCACTTTGGGGTCCGGAAGCAATCCTGGAGGGTTTTTCGGTCATCTTCTGGGCGTGGAACAGCGGTCACTGCAGGTGTGGAGGGGGAGGTATTTGTGAATTTCCTGTATTATGCATGGGTTGGACTAGATGACCCTGGAGGTCCCAACTCTATGATTCTATGGTCAAGAGCAGTGTTTCCTCTAAGCTGAGTTAGTGTGAGGCAACTTACTGTTTTTTAGTCTCCGGCTCATGCATTTTTGCCTTAGCTCAGGAAGAAGGGCTCCAGAGCAAACTAATTTATGCAGCAGCCCAATCGCTCGCTCACAACTTTAATGCCAGTAGCTCACAAAGAAGAATTTTTGCTCACAAGACTCCACAGCTTAGAGGGAACATTGGTCAAGAGATGGGCATACTTATTTTTTAGGAACATTGGCCTCTCCAGAGAACTTGCCTGAGGCGGAGAAACACCTGTCTGAATGGGTTAGAATTCAGAGATCTGTTCTGCTAACAGTGGTGCCTCCCCTTGAGGGGAAAAGCATGTCTAGTGAGAGCTTCATGCATCGGGGGAAGGTGCTGCCGTTAATGGGATCTAGCCCAGCGGCCTGGATTAATCACAAGCAGGAATTAAGATTGCTGGGGAAAAGATCAACAACCTCAGATATACAGGCGATACCACTCTAATGGCAGAAAGTGAAGAGGACCTAAAGAGCCTCTTGTTCAGAGTGAAAGAGGAGAGCGCAAAAGTGGGCTTGAAGCTCAACATCAAAAAAACTAAGATCATGGCATCCGGCCCCATCACTCCTTGGCAAATAGAAGGGGAAGTCATGTCACCCTGCCAACAAAAGTCTGCATCGTCAAAGCAATGGTATTCCCAGTAGTCATGTATGGCTGCGAGAGTTGGACTGTAAGGAAGGCTGAGCGTCGAAGAATAGATTCTTTTGAACTATGGTGCTGGAGAAGACTCTTGAGAGTCCCTTGGACTGCAAGAAGATCAAATCAGTCAATCCTAAAAGAAATCAACCCTGACTGTTCCCTGGAAGGCCAGATAATGAAACTGAAGCTCAAATACTTTGGCCACCAAATGAGAAGGGAGCACTCACTGGAGAAGACCCTGATGCTGGGAAAGATTGAAGGTCAAAGAAGACGGGGACGGCAAAGGATGAGATGGTTAGACAGTGTCATAGATGCAATGAACATGAAATTGAGCCAACTTCAGAGGACGGCGGAAGACAGGAGGGCCTGGCATGATCTGGTCCAGGGGGTTACGGAGAGTCGGACTCGACTGTGCGACTGAACAACAACAAAAGGAGCCTTGCGTTGGCAGCATCTGTTGTCGCAGAACGAGAAAGTCACCACAATGAAGGCAGCTCCTATGAAGAAGGGTGCCTTCTGTTGAAGACATTAGTCTCTTTTTCAGTCTCCAGCTCCCCTTTTTCAATTCAGAGACTATCTGTCCTTCGAAAGTGCTGCAACTGTTGAGAACAGAGAGCTTATCCCAGGGCCAGTGGAGGAGCTCTTCATGCCTTGCCCTTAAGTGATTCGAAGTGTGCCGAGGAAGATATTCCAGTCAAGGCCTCCCTCGCCTCCCTCCCCAGGCCCACCGAGCATGTTTCTTAAAGCCCAACCAGTGTTTAAATCATTTAAGCGTGGTCTGATGTGCCGCGTCTCCTTGGAAGCCAAGGCGGAGGAAATCGAGAGGGCTGCTCAGATCACTTCTGAGAAACAGCCATTAGAGCAAAACGATTTCTCCAGAGCAGCCCTTCCATTTTCCACACAGCGTCGCATCCGAGCGGCTCCCGCTTATGTCAATAGTGATAGACTCTGAGGCCTGTGAATTGTAATTTGCAGTTGCGTCAGGAGGCATTAAGGCGAAGTGTAACAGCTCTTAACCAAAAAAAAAGTAATGAAACATAGGTACTCTGGGAGGATGGCTGTGCTAAGTGTCGGTTGGAAGAGAGAAGGGTGCAGAAATAGACCAGGTGTCTCCATCTTCCCTCACGGAGAAAATGAAGGCTGTCTCTCTTTCCCGCCTCCTCCAGGGGAAAAAAAATGAAGTTGGATAGCTGTCCAGTAACCTTCCAGATCCCAAAAGGAATCAAAAACTTTCTGAAGGGACAGAGCAAACAGTTGATGAGGGGATGTCAGAAGAAGGAGGAGGTCTCAGAGTGGCTTACAAACTCCTTTCCCTTCCTCTCCCCACAACAGACACCTGTGAGGTAGGTGGGGCTGAAAGAGCTCTGAAAGAGAATTGTGACTGACCCAAGGTCACCCAGCCGGCTGCATGCGAAGGAGTAGGGAATCAAACCCAGTTCTCCACATCAGAGTCTGCTGCTCTTAACCACTGCACCAAACTGGCTCTCAAACAGATCTGTCTGAAAACCTTCAAGGGATAAAAGTACTCTACCAGGGGTGGGCTGTTCACCTTTCACTGTGAATGTATTAATTTAAAATATCAATGGGACCACCTTTCTCCTACCATTTGGGATGCAAGATGTACAACAACAAGAACTTTTTTAAAAAAAATTTATGATACTCTGGAAAACAGAAAGGCAAGACACATTTCACCAGGAAAAACAGAATGATCCCCTTCAGTCCAGATAAAGTATATTGCCTGAAACGACTACACTCCAGGCCATGTCTTCATGAGGATTTCTGGCCCTCCCCAATGTGTCCAATTGCGAGTGGGCTCTTTCACGCATGCTAAATAATGCCATTTCGATCCACTTCAGTGACCATTTGCAAGTGGATCTTGCTATTTCACTCAGTAAAATCCAGTTGCTATGTGCATTGAAAGTGGATTGAAAGTGTGTTATTCAGTGGGTGTGTTCAGATGGGGGCTTTACATCGGTATAGGTGCCGGTTGCAATCGTTGTACTCACCGGCGTTCAGACAGGGAACATCTGCCTCCTGTCCCTAACCAGGGTAAAGCCCTTTACACCGTTGTACTCTGCCACTAGGTCCCAAGTGGTGGTATCCTGAGTGCAACGGTTGTAAACGCTGTACCTCGCCGTCTGATCGCTCTCCACCAGTGCCTAGCCATTTCCGTCGGAAGCCTGAGGCTTCCGTTTCCCCCTTTGGGCTTTAAACTTTAAAGGTAAGTCCTTACCTTTAAAGTTTAAATGTAATGGGGGGGGTTTGAGCATGCGCAAAGATCACCATTCTGTGAATGGCTGCCTATGCGCATGCTCAAACTGTGTTTTTTTTTAAAAAAAAACACCGACGCCCGCAGCGTGTGACCGGGCATACAACGATGGGATCCGCAAAATGGAGGTAAGTGTGATCGCGTTTCTGCTGGCATAAACTGCACCGGTTCCAACCGGTGCAGTTTATGCCGGCAGAAAGGCCCCGTCTGAACGCACCCAGTGTGTGTTATGTGCCCTCGAGTCCCTTCTGTCTGGTTCCACATGGGGTGTGAAACTGCATGCTCCGGCAGTGGAAGCCACAAGTGGGCTAGAGAGGGGCAGGGACAACTGTCACATGTTGCTGTACACTGTTCCTTGCTGGGAAACTCCTGGAGATTGGGGGGGGGAGCCTGGGGAGGACAGGGACCTCCGTGGGGTACGATGCCACTGAGTCCACCCTCCATTTTCTCCAGGGGAACTCATCTCTGTAGTCTGGAGATGAGCTGTGATTCCAGGGGATCCCCGGGTCCCACCTGAAGGCTGGGCAGAATACCATTCCCCCTAAACCTAGAAACCCTGTGTGCTATGTTTGGAAAGAGCATGGCATTGTGTGGAAGTTCACAAATAAAATGTGTGTGTGTGCAGGGGGGTGGGGTGGAGCAGGGATGCTGCGTCCCACCTGGGGAAAATTCCCTGTGGAGAAACAGCCAGTTACCCACTCCTAAAGACAAGCATAAGCCATGCATTAAGTTCAGGCTCCAACCAGGTTGTTTCTTTATTTACTTCGAATGTTTAGACCCTCTCTGTAGAAAGCACTAGAAAAACTTTTGGTGACACCGGTGGTGCCAGAATTGTGCACACTGTCCGGCAGGGGTCATTTTGTAGCAAAAGAGGTGCAGGCGCTCATTAGCATAACTCATTAGCATAACTTATTTGCATATGCCACACACCCTGACAATCACCGGAAGTGTGTCAGAAGGCAACACCCACCACTCAGGCTCCACTGGACTGTTTTGGATTGCTAGCTATTGGGGGGGGGGACATGCAGATCTGTCTTCGCAGAGGAGGGAGAGCTTGTATCTGAATAAAACTTGGTCTTAAAGGTGCCTCTGGACTGTTTTGGACCTGTTGGCGCTGCAACATACCTGGCTGCTTCTTGCTCTGACTGAGGGCTCTGGGAGCAGGGGGTGGGGCTTGTGGTATGTGCCCGCCCCCTGGGCTCTTTACTGCCGGAGCTCCGCTCCTGTGCGCTCCTGCAGGAAATGACCCCTGCTGTCCGGCATGTGTTTGAATTATGTTTACTAATGCTAAGCAAAAGAAGCATCTGTTTCAAAAATGTCAAAATGCATTATGATGCTCTCCTCACTTCCAGGGACAATGTTGGCAGGGTTCCCTTTTGAGGAGACAGCAGAAGAGATTGATAGCATTGCTGTAATATTTGCTTTGTGCGTAAGTCCACGAGAGGGACACTGCTGGAAAGCAGGCTTGCCAGCCTCCAGGTGGCGGCTGGAGATCTTCCGGGATTTCAACGGATCTCCACACTACAGAGATCAGTTCCTTTGGAGAAAATGGCTGCTTTGGAGGGTGGCCTCTACGGCATTATACCCTGCTAAAGTCCCTCCCCTCCCTTCCCCAAACCCCACCCTCCCCCAGGCTCCATCCCCAAAATCTCCAGGAATTTCTCAGCCTGGAGCTGGCAACCCTAGCTGGAAGCCCAGATACGAAAAGGGCAGCACACCCACTACCCCACCTCAGATCATCAGAGAGCGCTTGGCTCCAAAATCTTCAGCCAGGTCCAGATTAAGACAAACTGAGACCCTAAACAAGGGGTCCCCAATCCTTTATGAGTTTGCGGTCACCTCTGGAATTTTGAGAGAGTGACGCGATCACCACCCCAAAATGGCCGCCACATGAGGCGGGGCCAAGCCTAAAAGTCTGTCACACTTTTCTAAACAACTGCAGAAGGGAAATAGAAAGAAATGAAAGAAAGCCCAGGTGGGGGAGGAGAGAAAGAGGAGAATAAAAAGAAACAAACCCCGAGAGGGGAATGGAACCACAAACCTGGATCCTTAGAAGTCCTCTTGATCCTGCCTACAAGGACAGCTGCTGTTATTGCATCCATTAACAAACCCTTTCATTTTCATGAGGGCAGCCAGTAAGAAGTCCTGCCTTACAAAGGTCCCACCCACTTTCTGAAAAGCTTTCCGGGCACCAGAGGAGGTGTTGGTGGGCAGCATGGCATCTATATGCACCATGTTGAGGAACTCTGCCCTAAGCCATGTCAAGTTTAAGAGGCCCCATAGCATTACCTGTTTTAAATACAGTGTGTTTTATTATATTATATATATGTTGTAAGCCACCTTGAGCCCGCCTTGGCGGGGAGGGCGGGATAAAAAATTAAAGGAAATAAATAAATAACCTCCACAAACAGTAAGAGACTAGTGAAGAACAAAAATAAGAAGCAGCAGCAGCAGCAGAGAATCATAGAGTTGGAAAGGACCTCCAGGGTTATCTAGTCCAAGCCCCTGCACAATGCAGGAAATTCACATATACCCCCCACACACCCCAGTGACCCCTGCTCCATGCCCAGAAGAAGAGTTGGATTTAAAACCCGCCCTTCACTCAGATTCTTAGTTTACAATCTCCTTCCCTTCCCCTCCCCACGACAGATACCCAGTGAGGTAGGTGGGGCTGAGAGAGTTCTGAGAGAATGGTGACTGGCCCAAGGTCACCCAGCTGGTTGCATGTGGAGAAGTAGGGAATCAAACCCGGTTCTCCAGATTAGAGTCCGCCGCTCTTAACCACTACACTAAACTGGCTCAGATAGATAGATAGACGGATAGATGGATAGACGGATAGACGGATAGATAGATGGATGGATGGATAGATGGATAGATAGATGGATAGATAGATGGACAGACGGACAGATGGACACCAGCCTTAACAGGCCGGATTAGTCTGATTTTGTTGGAGCTCAGAAACTAAGCAGGGTTGACCACAGTGAGAACTTGGACAGGACAAGGAAGACTGGGGTTGCTATGGAGGAACAGAGAAAGGGAAACCACCTCTGCTCATCTCTTGCCTTGAAAACCCCTTAAGGGTTTCCAGCTGTGCCTTGACGCCACACACAGTCTGAAGCCTTGAACTGTCTTCAGCCAATGCAGAACTCTGTCTCTCTTTTGCTCCCTGTGCCTGTCCCAAAATAGCCTTTTCCCCAGCACTAATTCACAGTGCTGTGTCCTCCGTGCACCAAGGAAGGCAGGTATCACTTTCTCCAAGCTCTGATAGGCCCTTGAACAAGGTAGCTAATCTGGAAACCTGGCAAATAGCATACTTTGAACGCTTTTAAAGAAATGTAACAACGTTCTTTTATCCAAGTCCATGGAGCATCACTTTAGGGGAAACAACAACAATCAAACCCATTAACTGTAATCGGGCAGCAGTCCTACAACAACATAATCCAGAAATAAAACTCGGTATGTAAAAGACTTGAGCTTCACTCAAGGCAGGTCCACAAATGATACGATCTTTTCAGCAAATTTTGGGAAAGTGAATATTAGCAGTCAGGCATGACTGAAGTGCTAAAAAAGCACTCTTATAACCACCACATGACAAGGAATAACAGGATATGGCTACTTGGTAAAAAGAGGCTTTTCTGTGAGCCCCAGAGGATTTCATATACGTGTTTGATTTAGTGCCACTGCAAGAACAAACGAACAAAAAAATCATATGAGGATTCCCAACCTCCAGAATCACAACTGATCTCCAGACTACGGCCCCTTTCAGACAGCCTTTGTAATCCGTTTTAGTAGCAGGTTGCTAAAGGATTTTTGTGTTAGTTCAGACACAATCATTTCAGCAACCGGCTGCTAACGGATTGTATTTACCTGTTCATACAAAGCCACTTGCATCCTGTTGAGCCATTTTTGAGGGAAACGGCTTTCTTCCGTTTTCACCTTTTTGTTGTGCTTCTGAATCGCTGTGGTGTGCTGTTTAAAAAGTCTGCAGCTCTTCCTACAATTCCACTTTCCCCCCTGCCCTTTATCGCTGTGCAATCTTCCTCGCCCTTTCCCCCAGAATGTTCTAAATTGAGCGCTACAGCGCTAAAGCAACATCACACTCCAGTGTTACAGCACCACCACTGAGATGCCTTGGTTCCATTGAGGGACTATATTGGTTTAGTGCTATAGCGCTCAACTAAGAATGTTAAAAAGAGTTGAGGAAGATCATACGGCAAAATAGGGTGGGGGGGAAGCAGTGCCATTTGAAATTACCGTAGCGCTACAGAGACAGCTCACTGATGGGATGAAGGTTTGTTGTAGTGGTTATATGCGCAGACTCTAATCTGGGAGGACTGGGTTTGATTCTCCACTCCTCTACTCGCAGCTGCTGGATGACCCTTGGGTTCTGTCAGGGGTGTTCTTGAAAAAGAGCAGTTTCTGTCAGAGCTCTCTCAGCCCCACGTACCTCACAGGGTGTCTGCTGTGCGGAGGGGAAGGGAAAGGAGTTTGTAAGCTGCTCTGAGAGGTGGGGTATAAATCCAATCTCCTCTTCTTCTTCTCTTCTGTATGAAACCACCGTCCCTGTTTTCCTTTACTCAGAACCAGGCCAACCATGGATAACATCCGGTTTAGAACCATAATATGAAAGGGGACCAGAATGGGGGCAAGCTGTCTCACACCACCAGCGAGTTTCAAACGGTGTTGTAGGGAATCTTTAGAAAACTTTCCCAGTAATAGTCAAACTGCTTCACTGACCAGACCCCCTGCTCATCGATACTAATGTACACCAGTGATGGTCAGCTGTAGAAGCATGTGTTCCAGCCAGCTCTCTGTGGTCCTAAAGGTAGGGTTACCAACTCCAGGTTCAGAAATTCCTGGAGATTTGAGGATGGGAGAGTGCAGTTTAGAAGAAAAAGAGAAGAGATTGGATTTATGCCCCACCCTTCACTCAGAGCCTCACAGTCCCCTTCCCCTCCCCATAACAGACACCCTGTGAGGTAGGTGGGGCTGAGAGAGCCCTAAGAGAACTGCCCTTGAGAGAACAGCTCTGAGAACTTGTGACTGACCCAAGGTCACACCAGCAGCTGCCTGTGGAGAAGTGGGGAATCAAACCCAGTTCTCCCAGATTAAAGTCCACGCTCTCAACCACTACACCAAACTTTAGGAAGGAGAGAGCCCTTGCTAGGGCATAATGCCGTATAGTCCATCTTCCAAATGCAGCCTTTTTGTCCAAGAGAAGTGTGATAAGTGTTTTAAATAAATAAATAATAAACCATTAATGTACGCTGGCTATCAGTTGTAATTCCAGGAGGTCTCTAGCCCCCAGCTGGAGGTTGGCAACCCAGGGAGGCCAACAAGGCCCCCAAAAGCCGGGTTCGCAGAGCAGTGTGAACTACCCAGTGCCATCTCCCAGAATCCTCTGCAGTGCGTTACAATTTCCCACTTCATGGGCAGTTTTACAGAATGATCATGAGAGGGTACTGCTGACATGAACCCTGAGGTCTGTGTTTTGCTGTTGCTGAATCAGGCTGTTCCATACAGGGATTTTTGCCAGTGTGGACAGCTTATTCGGGAGCCTCCCCCACAACACGGTGCCCAATCTAGGCCAGACGTGTTTGGCTCCCATATTATTACCAGATGACCTGTTTGTGGTGGGTTGTTTTTTAAAAGAGCTGCTCTGGTCAGGTTCATCGGGGAAACCGCAAGATGGCTGGGGGGAAGAGCACCTGTGTGCAGGCTCTGCTCTGCTGCAGGAAACATGGGGAGATGTGGTGGACCTCAGCCTGTAGGACTGGCCACCATCAAGGGCTGGGGAAGTCACATAGCCAGCTGCAGGTTGGGAATCTCCTGGTAGGGTTGCCAAGTATCACCTCGATACGGAGCGGGGGACTCCCGGGTCGCTCCCGGAGCGCACACTGCATCCACGTCACACGGAAGTGACGCGATCACGCAGGGCCCGCTGGGGGCGGGACCATGACCATCTGAGGGAAAACCATAGAGTTTTCCCTCAGATGGTCATGGCCCCGCCCCCAGCGTGCCCCGCGTGATCGCGTCACTTCCTGGTGACGTGCACGTCGGGGTGGAGCTCCCCCCGGGGCCCGATCTGGCGGCGGGGAACGGGCCTCTAAGGCGGGGGTTTCCCCGCCCCCGGGGGGACTTGGCAAGTCTAGATGTAAGCCATCGCTGTCCTCAACCAAACGCCTGGCAGGACATCTCTGCCTTACAGGCCCCTGTGGAACTGCATGAAGTCCTGCAGGGCCTTGATGTGTTCTGGCAGAGAGTTCCACCAGGTCAGGGCCAAGGCCAAGAAGGTCATAG
>NW_015162498.1:322115-330405 GCF_001447785.1 Gekko japonicus
GGGGGGAGGGAGGAAGAGCTGAAGATTGGGGGAGGGGCCCATAAAAACGGTGGGAGGGCAGGCCCCATGGGCCCCGCAGTAGCTACGGGCCTGAGCTGCTCCCAGGCGATCCCCAGGTCCCGCCTGGATGCTGGCGTCTCTATCTGCCCCCTTATCCTTTTAAGGTATTCCCTTCCCCTTACTTTCCTAGCTGAAACGTCATGTAGCTTTGCATAGCAGCTCAGCTTGGAAGAGAAAAGAGTGGGGGGGGGGCCCTCCAGCAAACTCAGCAAAGGGGGCAGACAGGGTTTGGGGTAGGGAGGCCTGCCTCCAAGCGGAATTACAGCTCACCTCCAGGCTACAGAGGTCAGTTCCCTTGGAGAAAATGGGATGTTTGGAGGGTGGGAATCGTGGCTTTGTACCCCACGGAGGTCCCTGTCCTCCCCGGGCTCCATCCCCAAATCTCCAGGAATTTCCCAGCCTGACAACCCTACAGTGCGGACAGAAACAGCACATCACTTCTGCTTCCATTGCACTTTCCACGGCTGCGGCCACCAGAGCGAGATTTCCCCACTCCGCCGTGGAAGCCTCCTAAGTCAGCCGTGGTGTGTAACTGGAAACAAGGTCGTGTGGCACAGCTCTGTGTGTGCGTACAGAATTTCCCCTTCACAGCACCCTGTCTGCTAATGACAGCGGCGTCATCTGTAGCACAGGATTGCCTTCAGGAGTTAGGAGTAGAGCTCTTTCCCATCCAAGCAAAGGCACCAAGGGAAGAACCTCTGGTTTCTCATCTCCCGTAAAGCCCCGCTGCTTATTGCCAAAGCCAAAAAATCATTTGAAACACAGAGCCTAGCATTTCGTAATGGCTACAATATGCTGTAAGGCTCCGGCAGAAAATGGGAAAGGAGCTTCAGTAAATAGACACGGGGCTTTTTCAAATTGATTTTAAATGGGCCGTGGTGAAAATTGACTGGGGAATCTGTCAATGGCTTTACTTTGAGGATGCATTAGCAGTATGTAGGTCTAAATCGGGACCTTCCCCAAGTCACCGCGCTGTAAGACGAGAAGCATCATGTTATAACACATTAAAAGCGTCTCTCCATCTTAACTTCAGGAATGAAGACGTCAGACGTCCAAATGTCCTATTTGGTATATTTTCATTCTGCCCTTCCTCTAGGTTGCTCAGGGTGGCATATGTCAGTTCCCCTCTCTTCCATTTCACCCAACGACCCTGGAAGGTAGGTAAGGCTGGGAGAGAGAGAGTGGCCCAAGGTCACCCAGCAAACTCCCATGGCAGAGTCATAATTCAAATGTGGGTCTCCAAGATCCTAGTCTAGCATTCTAACCATGACGCCTCACTGGCTCTCATGAGGCACAGTTTCTGGAATCATGAGCATCTAGAGCCACATCTTTAGCACTCTAGTCATCCTTACATTTATGATGCATTAGCATATATGAAAGAGCCAGTTTGGGGTAGTGGTTAAGAATGCTGGACTCTAATCTGGGAGAACCGGGTTCAATTCCCCACTCCTCCTCATGCAGACAGCTGGGTGACCTCACAGTTCTCGCAGAGCTGTTCTCTCAAGAGCAGTCCTCGAAAGAGCTCTCTCAGCCCCACCTGCCTCACAGGGTGTCTGTTGTGGGGAGAGGAAGGGAAAGGAGATTGGAAGCTGCTCTGAGACTCCAAGTGAAGGAGTCTTCTTCTTCTTCTTCTTCTGTCTTTATCTGTAGGAAGCCATTTTAAAGGCGACTTTCGTACTTTAAGAACATATGAGTATTGAAGAACTGACTGTGGTGGAATTTTAATGTTTGATAAACACAACATGTCATTATAGAATAACGTGGGGATGCCAGCCTCCAGGAGGGACCTGGGGATCCCCCAAAATTGCAGCTCATCCCCAGACTACAGAGATCAGTTCCCTTGGAGAAAATGGAGGGTGGGCTGTATAACATTCTGCCTCAATGAGGTCCTTGTCCTCCCCAGGCTCCATCCCCAAATCTCCAGGAATTCCCCACCCTGAAGCTGGCAACATTATCTACCCCCCCACCAGTGGCCAGGGATGACCTGACAACCCTAGAATGACATCCTGTCACATTCTTCACGTTATTGTCACTATTACACAAATGACATCATCCTCTCCAGAGGATACATAACATGTCTCATCTCTCTCCGTTTCACCCTGTTCCCATTCTTGCAGTAAAAACATGCTGTTGATCCAATAGGGAGATTCTAGTACAATGTTGTCATGCAAGGACTCGTTGGTACCCTATGCCCCTCCCCATTCAGACAAGCCTCTTGAAGGATGTGCCCCTCACACAGAATGTCCACAGTGAGAGTTGCTAACCTCCAGGTGAGGCCTGGAGATCTCTCAGAACTACAACTACTCTCTAGACTGTAGAGGTCAGTTCCCTTGGAGAAAATGGCTGCTCTGGAGGGTAGATTTGATGGCCTTATAAACTGCTGGGGTCTCTACTCTCCCGAAACCCTGCCCTCCACAGGCTTCACCCCCCCCCCAATCTCTAGGAATTTCCCAATTTGGAATTGGCAATCCTATCCACAGGATCAGAAATGTAAGACCCCCTCCATGATGTACACAAACAGGGCTATTTTGGGGCAGGAATGCACAGGAATGGAGTTCCGGCTGGCTCCTGAGTTGGCCAAACCCAGCAGGAACTCATTAGCATAATAGGCCACACCCAACAGCAGAAACTCAGTAGGATTGGCTACATTAGGGGTGTGTGGCCTAACATGCAAAGGAGTCCCTGCTACAAAAAAGCCCTGGGTTTTGACAACAAGCAAGGTAAGCAGAATAAGAAGCAAAAGGTGGGTGTGGCTGGATGAGCACACTTCTGGTAACATGGGGGTGTGGCCTAATATGCCAATGAGCTGTGCTGTCATGGGTGTGGCCTAATATGCTAATGTGTTTCAGCTGTTGGGTGTGGCCTATTATGCTAATGAGTTCCTGCTGGGCTTTATCTACAAAAAGAGCCCTGTGGGGAAGAGGAAAACAACAGTAGTTGTCATCTGCAAGTCCATAGTCTTTCTGAGGGAATCCTAAATCCCCAGAGAACCACACTGCGATGATTTTTTTATTCCTAATTCTGGCTTTCTTTTTCCTCTAGAGTTATTTCACATAATCAACTCTTCAGTGAAGCTCACGCCCAGCCATTTTAGAAGCTACAGAAGTGACTTACCGGGAGGCGAATCAGTCATAATGACTAGTGAAGCTGGCGTAGGCCTTCTTTTCCTGATCTGTGGGAAACACAGGCCCAAAGAGACTTGTTAAAAACAGCTACAACCAAAGTCAATGGCACATTGCTGAGCAGTTCTATTATAGCTCATGTTGATCATCAAAAAAAGCACTTTCAGACAGCACTCAAACTACCCACTGCTTTTAAGATCAGCCATCACCCTTACATTTATGGTTACCATCCACAAGTGGCAGTAGGGATGGGCACGAACTGGGGAGATGTGGTTTGGTTCAGTTCAAGGTCCATGGTGTTCCCAGTTCATGAACCATGAACCATGAACCATCACGAACTTATGGCAGTGTTGGATCCCCAAGCATCGAGAATAAATCCACGTTTTCAAGAAAAGCAAAATTTATTTCAAAGCGTTGAAGACATACTCAAACACGTTCTTTGTTAGAACTGGGGTTACACAGATAGGTCAAGCATAATAAAGGAAATTCAAACAGATACAGATCCAATGAATAGCATTCCCGCTGGCGGGCTAATGGGCAGCCAAACAAAGTGGTTCAGTGTCTGAGGTTCGTTATGTGGTAGAATGGCCCCCTGGGTGTGCTAGATCCACCAAACTTGCAAGGGATCTCTGGCTGACTCTCTTCTACCTGCCTTCCAAGTTTGGTGAGGATTAGATTTATGGGATCTGAATTACACCCCCCCCCCAAGAAGGTGTACCTTCTTCGGGGGGGGGGGGATAACGCAGACCCTGTAAATCCAATCCTCACCAAACTTGGAGGGGGGGTAGAGGAGAGTCCGTTGGAAATCTCTTGTGAGTTTGGTGTCTGTAGCTTGCACAGGATTTGTTCTAGACACTCCTGAACCTCCTAGGTCTGCACCTGTTAAAATGACCACAGGTTCAGGAGGTTTAGGAGTGTATAGAACAGCTAAAGATATCGAAGTCACATGGGACCTCCCTCAGATGCTTCCCTACATGCCCTCCAAGTTCTACCTCCCCTATTGCATTGAAGTTTTGTAAACATTTAGACTGAGCAGAGACAATCTGTCTGGAAATGTATCCGTTCACAGACCACCACAAACAGCTGATAATTTGTGGGAAGTTCATGCCGGTTGACGTACCACAAATTTAACGAACTGGCCCAAAAACACCACAAACTTTAGTTCGTTACCCAGTTCATGCCCATCCCTAAATGGCAGCATACTTAAAAATACTTAAGCATACTTGGGTCCCTGCCACACGGCAGGGAAAACACCGGTCAAAGTGCAACTAATTAGAGCCGCACCAAAATAGAGACGCTGCGGGCGGGATCCCATGGATCCCGTGAGCCACGCGCCGTTGCTCCCTGGCACGATCAGATGCCAGGGAGGAAGAGACGAGGGGGAGGGGGAGGCTGCCAAACTGCGCATGTGTGAGCATGTGCAGTTCGGCCGGGGGCTGGGGATGCGCCGGCGGCAAGATGCGATCCCACGGCCAGCCATGATGCAGACCTACTGGATGAGCCACCTAGGTAGGTGGTTTGTGTTTGCTGCGGGGCTGTCGGGGGAAGGGCCGGATCGGGAACGGGCCGCAACTCTTCCCAGATGTTGCGGTGGGATTGCGCCCGTTTGCTGCGCCCCCGATCCGGCCCACTCCCGACCCAAAACCCCTCGTGAGAACAGGGCCCTTGGTATACTTTGTACTAAGTGTAGAAAGGCTAGGACTGGATATTCAGTGCCAATTGGGGTGACAGGTATTCTGCTATGGTGGGAGACAACGTTGCCCACCAGTGCCTCAAAGGCCAGCATGGGGAAAATAGACGAAAATGGGCTGGGCATGGTGGCATTGTGCTGGTGTAGGATATCACTTCTGGCAAAAACCAGTTTAAGCATAAAATTTTGGTGAATCCTAGAGTGCTCCCCTCCCACATCATGACATCCCTTTTGGGTTTTTTTGCTAGAAGTGGTGTCGTGCACCAGGATGATACTGGTGTACCTGTCTCCACCCCCCAGTCCTTCTGGGGGTGCCAAGTGATGGCGTGGAACCCCTACTGCCACTTCAACCATACCACTGGCATAAACTAAAGGACACGAGAGTTAACGGGTTTGGATCCCACAAACTTCATCACTCAGTCGCATCTAGAGTTGCCAGCTCTGGGTTGGAAAATACCTGGAAATTGGGGGGGGGGGTTGAGGGGGAGTTAAATGGAGGGACTTCAATGGGGTATAATGGCATAGAGGGCCAGTTTGGTCTAGTGGTTAAGTGTGCGGACTCTAATCTGGGAGAACCGGGTTTGATTCCCCACTCCTCCACTTGAACCTGCTGGATGACCCAGGTACAGGCTCTCCCTCCTCTGTGAGGGCAGATCTGCGTGGCAGCGTCCCCCCCCCCAATAGATAGCAATCCAAAACAGTCCAGTGGAGCCTGAGCGGTGGGTGTTGCCTTCTGACACACTTCCGGTGATGCCAATGAGTTTTGATAATGAGCTCCTCCACCTCTTTTTCTACGAAATGACCCCTGCTGGCAACCCTAGTTTCACCCACATGGGTTTTGTTCATGCAGGTCCCACGAACCCCAGCATAGACTTTTTAGTGGCCAAAGGGAACTCTCTCCTCCCATTTCCACCAGTGGAGAAGCTGGTTGGATTCAACCCAGGGGTCAAATCCAGATTCTTGTGCTGTTTCCAGCGTGGCTGGCTGTATTGACTAGCTGTGCGTCCCACAATCCTTAGCAAGATTACTGGAAATTCTAAACGGTACTTTCAGTTTTCATGGGAATTACTCAAGATTATCCTGGATAAGAAATAATTCTTTGTCTTCTTGGTCAGCTCCAGCTGCCCATTAAATCTTGGCCTCCAGTTCGCCAGCCCCAAACCTAATGATGCCATTAGAGAAACTTTCACTTCAGAACACCTCTTTCTGTAAGCATTTTTCTCCTCCTGTTATATTTGTCGGTCTTCCAAGTTTCTTTTTCTAAGATGTATGCTCAGTGATTACACTTTAATAAAACAAATTACTTTCAACGTTGGTCATTGTTTTGGCTTTGCGCAACTATTGAGTAAAAAAACCCCTGCAGATAGTACATAACCGGGGTCAGATCTGCTCACGAAACATTAGTATAATAGAACTGTTGAAAAACATTCATTCGCTTTTTGATGAAATTCTTATAAGTCTAACCAATCAGCTTGTCAGGATCCAAAGAACTAATTCCATGAGCACAAAAGGCATTCAGAATGTTTCCTCCCCTGCTTTTGTACGACACGGCAAACTTCTTTGGAATCTTTGGACGTGCTTTGAAAATATTTTGTGATTTGGCATGGGTGTTTTATTTAAGAGAAGCCATCAAAAACCCTTCTGAGTTGGTCCAAACCCTTGCTGTGAGCCTCAGCAGCTCTCTGGAACCCCTCCTGCAATACCAATTTAACCATCAAATAACAACGGCCTTGTTAAAATGCCTGGTTCTGGCTCCAGTGATCTGTGTATCCTCTCCTTGGCATTCATTACTGGTGAAGAAAGGGTTTGATCATTGGGTGATAAAGATATTCTGTCTTAAATATCCTGTCTGCTATTGGGGACATTGGATGCTATGGAAGATATGTACAGAAAACTATATGACAGTACAGGGCCTTGGTTGTAACAATTTTGATGTCTATAAACCATGAGAGCAATCAAGCAGGATAGCTCATGCACCGTGGTACTTAATGATGGGCAGAAATACTTTAGAAGAAGAAGAAGAAGAGATTGGATTTATACCCCGCCCTTCACTACCCAAAGGTGTCTCAGAGTGGCTTACAAACTCCTTTCCCTTCCCCTCCCCACAACAGACACCCTGTGAGGTGGGTGGGGCTGAGAGAGCTCTGACAGAAACTGCTCTTTTTCAAGGACAGCTGTGCCAGAGTTTGTGACTGACCCAAGGTCACATCAGCAGGTGCAAGTGGAGGAGTGGGGAATCAAACCCGGTTCTCCCAGATTAGAGTCCGCACACTTAACCACTACACCAAACTGGCGGTGGGTGTTGCTATTGTAGGCATGGTCCTTTCTGGTTTTAATTGGGAACATGGTTCTCGTAATGAAACATTTCCTTCTTCTGAAGATGTCACATTCAGCAAAACGCTTTATTTATGATTATCTCGCTCTCCAGAAAATCCTTGGCATATGCCCTCAGCACCCTAGGTCATTCTATGGCTACCAATATCAGCCGGTCTCTTCCTGGCAAAGGCTGTTCTGTCCTGCAGACTATTTTCAATAGAAGACAAATGATCTACAAAACCCTGTAATGCATGTATGACCAAGTACTGTCAGTGATCTTTCAGAAACAGGGACATATAAGGCTAGACTGAGTGATGGACGCCAAAAAAAACAGATCTCCCCTTATACTTTCAAGATGTGAGCATTCTTATGATAAAGCATAGATGCATTAGATTACATACTTTCAAAAATTCAGTTTACAATACATTGTGAAATGTGGGTAAACACACAAAATTATATATTTTCTCTTAGAACTCCCATTACACTTTCAAGATGCGAGCATTCTTATGATAAAGCATACATGCATTAGATTGCATGTTTTCAGAAATTCAGTTTGCAATATATTGTGAAATGGGGTTAAACGTACAAAATTATATATATGCTTTTAGATCTTACGTTATACTTTCAAGATTTCAGCATTCTTATGATAAAGCATACATGCGCTAGATTACATGCTTTCGAAAATTCAGTGTACAATATATTGTGAAATGTGGGTAAACACACAAAATTACGTCTATGCTCCTATTTTTTCCCTCAACATCTTTTGTCAAGTTTGAGGGCATTCAGCTGCTTTCAGAGTGAAATGTGGGTAAACACACAAAATTACATTCAGCTGCTTTCACATAAAAACTCCTGCCCTTCTCCCAAATGGCAATTACACTTCCCTGAATTCCTTACGCATGTACACGGTACACTGATATCTCTTCTTTATTTTTGACATTCACCCAACTATATTTTTAGACTGAATCATTTTTTTTAAAAAAAATGCATAGAGCAGTAGTGGTAAAACAGCAGAGTTATCGCTACAGCAAGTTGTCCATTCTAAAAAGGAAAACCAATATTTGCTCAAGGGGGGGGGGGAAGCGCATACATCCCAAAGAGA
>NW_015162498.1:330479-330693 GCF_001447785.1 Gekko japonicus
TGCTGAACAATGTGCACTTCTACTGTCAAAACCTCTTCCCTCTTAGCCCTTTCCATCTTCTCCTCTGGGCAGTGAAGATCAAACCGGCTTACCTGTTCAGCAGCTTCAGGATCTATCTGACTTTGAAATAACGGCACGGCAAATTGTATCTTTTTAGGGCTGTTAGGCTCCATGGCAGTGATCAGAAGAGAACAGCCCCCCCCCCCCCGCAGAT
>NW_015162498.1:330727-384236 GCF_001447785.1 Gekko japonicus
GTCGTTCCTGCGATTATCCCCTGGCACAGACCCGGAAGCCACGCCAAGCGCTCCTTAATAACAGCTGTAATTCCCGAGTTAGCAAGCAAAGCTGCTCTGAACGGAGAAAGTCCTCTTATTCCACAGCAAAAAAAAGCCTCTGGCTGGAACCACCACTATTCTTCCTTTGGTCCTTCAAAATAAATAAATAAATAAAAACCCACCCTCTCAGCACAAAGCTGAAGGCAACAATAAGCTAATTGTGCATCGGTTGCCTTCTATGTATGCCAAGCGCTCACTCAGGAGCTAATTGAAAATGCAATACTAGCCTAGCTTGGCCTGATGCCCTGGGAGTCGAAAGATGGGATCTCTCCGCTGTACATTACCGACTGGCTGCTCCAAAGTGCCGGGTAAGCGCCCTTTGGAGGATTGCTGATGGGGCCATGAATTATTGAGCGGCCCAGAGATCAGGATGCTTGCGGATCCGAGGTGTGGAGCGGGCAGGACGGGATCGCTTGATTCCCCTTTTGAGGTGCTTGCATTGAATCATCTCTCTCTCTCTCTGAGAGCCAGTTTGGTGTAGTGGTTAGGAGCGTGGACTCTAATCTGGGAGAACCGGGTTTGTTTCCCCACTCCTCCACATGCAGCTGCTGGAGTGACCTTGGGTCAGTTAAAAGTTCTCCCAGAGCTGTTCTCTCATGAGCAGTCCTCAAGAGAGAGCTCTCTCAGCCCCACCTACCTCCCGGGGTGTCTGTTGTGGGGAGGGGAAGGGAAGGAGATTGTAAGCCGCTCTGAGACTTCTTTGGGTAGTGAAGGACGGGGTATAAATCCAATCTCTTCTTCTTGGTCTTCTCTGTTTCTTGCTCTCCATCTCATTTTCTGCCAAGTCAACCTAACTGGTCCCCAGTCCTGGCCCAGACTGTACAAATATGTCAATGACACACTCTTACGCTTCAGAGAAACCAGTTTTCTAGGGCCCAAAAAGGACCATTCTGCTGAATCCAGGTTCTTGAGTACATCCTGTGGGTCCCTCTCAAGTAGTGACTAAAACCGGTCTCCCAGCAGAAGGTCTTGCATCGGAAGAAAGCTCCTTTCATGAGAGGGAAGTGACTTCAATACCAAAAGGGTCTGTACCCACAGAAGAGCTGCTACTATGGGATGTTTGCAGGGGTTGAAGGTCCTGCTCAGATGGAAAGATCCAAGGAAGACTCAGAGTTTCAATGGGATTAAATATGTTTGGAGGGAGGATGGGATGCCCATGTATCCTTATGCTGCCCCCACATTTTGCCTTACTGATGTTTTGAGTTAATGTTCCTCTTTGATGTAGCCAGTTTGGTGTAGTGGTTAAGTGCATGGACTCTATAATCTGGGAGAACCGGGTCTGATTCCCCACTCCTCCACTTGCAGCTGCTGGATGACCTTAAGCAAACCATAGTTCTGACAAGAGCTGCCCTTGAAAGGGCAGTTCTCAAAAGAGCTCTCTCAGCCACACCTGCCTCACAGGGTGTCTGTTGTGGGGAGGGGAAGGGAAAGGAGTTTGTAAGCCGCTCTGAGACTCTGAGTGAAGGGTGGGGTATAAATCCAATCTCTTCTTCTCCTTCTTGAATGAGATATCTGAGAAATTTTATATCCGTCAAGAAAACTTAGGGATGCCAGCCTCCAAGTGGGAATTGGGGATCTCCTGGAATTGTAGCTCATCTCCAGACTGCAGAGATCAGTTCCCCTGGAGAAAATGGAGGGTGGACTGTAGGGCATTGCACCCCACTGAGCTCCCTGCCCTCCACAGGCTCCACCCCCAAATCTCAAGGAATTTCCCAACTTGGATCTTGCAACCCTAAGAACACTGCAGGTAAGACTAATTAAGATTTCTCAGGGGGCAGAAGAATCTTCACACTCCTAGAGGCCAGGAACTTCCCACAAGGGAAGCACGTGCACGAGGGTTCCCACATTCAGTGCAAATGCCAGAGTTGGCTGTTTAAATACTCATCCATCATATTTCCCCCCTTCTTTTCCTTCCCCTGTGGAGGTCAAGGCATTAAACATGGTTCCTCCTCCTCCTCCTTTATGTCCTCCCATCAGGCCCCATGAAATTGAGAAAGAGTGACAGATATTGGTCACCCAGAATGAGCTTCATGCCAGAGTGAAGAAGAAGAAGAGCTGATTTTATACCCCACCCTTCACTACCTGAAGGAAGAAGAAGAGATTGGATTTATACCCCACCCTTCACTCGGAGTCTCAGAGCTGAGGTGGGGCTGAGAGAAGTCTGACAGAAAGTGCTCTTTTCAAGAACACCTAAGAACATAAGAATATAAGAGACGCCAATGTTGGATCAGGCCAAAGGCCCATCCAGTCCAACACTCTGTCACACAGTGGCCAAACATACCAGGTGCCATCAGGAGGTCCAGCAGTGGGGCCAGGACATTAGAAGCCCTCCCACTGTTGACCCCCCCCAAGCACCAAGAAGACAGAGCATCACTTGCCCCAGAGCCCCTATCTATACCTTGTGGCTAATAGCCACTGATGGGCCTCTGCTCTATATGCTTATCTAATTCCCTTTTGAAGCCATCCATGCTTGTAGCCGCCGTCACCACCTGTGGCAGTGAATTCCATGTGTTAATCAGTCTTATTTAGAACCTCTGACAAAACTATGGCTTGCCCAAGGCCCTGCCAGCAGCTGCAAGTAGAGGAGTGGGTTATCAAACCTGGCTCTCCCAGATTAGAGTCTGTGCACTTAACCACTACACCAAACTGCCTTCCCTTCCTCTCTCCACAACAGACACCCTGTGAGGTATGTGGGGCTGAGAGAGCTCTGAGAGAACTGTGACTGACCCAATGTCATCCAGCTGGCTTTATGTGGAGGAGTGGAGAATCAAACCCAGCTCTTCAGAGTAGAGGCCACTGCTCTTAACCACTACACCAAACTGGTTCCCTATTGTGATCCAAGATTTGTATTTGGCAGGCACACTGGCTGCCCATTGGAATACCCATGGAATACTGCATGATCTCTGTCTACACAATTTGACCTCTCTAGGACTAAGCGGGGGCAGAAGCCTGTGCTATTTGTGTACTCACAACAATTCACAACTTAAGTCTTTTAAAAAGATATCTGGAGGAAAGAAGGCAGCTTGAATTTCTAAGGAATAGGTGAGAACTGTATGAATGAAACCAGTGCAGTCAATTTTTCACAGCACGATGCCATCAGTTAGGAAGGAGGAAAGAGAGAAGCCAATGTCAGTCAAAGGCAGCTAGAGAGAAGTGGAACATGTGTCAAATGAAGAACTGGTTCACACATCACCACCAGCCGGTTAATTCCGGTGACAATGTTTGTGCAAGTGATCTATTTACCTCTGAAGTGATGACTGCAGCTAGACGTATTTCAAGATGCACTTTTAAATCACAGAAATAGCTGCTGCACTCTTTTGTAGTCTAATACATAATGTAAAAAACCAACAGGAAAGCCTTGGCAAATTCTACACTGATGCCAGCCCTTACGTAGCTTTTAAACATTATAGCTGTGCCATTTATTTTATTCGGGACATTTGCATGCTGCTTCTCCAGAGACCCGTCTGAGGAAACTTTTCCATAGGCTCATACCGTTTTGCCTGTGTCTGTAGTTCGAGGGTTCCAAATCCTGAGAACGTTTTTTTTGGAATGTTGAGAAACAATTGCTGGTGCGGTCATAAAACGGCTGCTAAAGGAGGCGGGACTAATCAGAAAATGGCTGCCATGGGAGTAATCAGGAAAGGCTGGGATGTCCCAAGCCATGTAGCCTCCTAAAATAAGGGCTATTTCTGAATAGGCACTACCCAGAGACCCAAAGGTGATGGCTCCTGGGGGCTTTCTGAAGCATCTTCTGCTCAGCCGGTGTAGTATGGTGGGTTACAAACAGTGGACTCTAATCTGGAGAACTGAGTTTGATTCCCCACTCCTCTGCATGAAGCCTGCTGGGTGACTTTGGGCCAGTCATAATTCAGTCTCAGAACTCTCTCAGCCCCCCCCCCCCCTGCCTCACAGGGGGTCTGTTGGGAGAGGGGAAGGGAAGGTGACTGTAAGCCACTTTGAGACTCCTTACGGTAGAGAAAAGCAAGGTATAAAAAACAACTTCTTCTTCTTCAGGTGAGGTGGAGGAAAGCAAGGACTCGGTGTTGGCTTTGCGGCAGAGATGCTTTGTGGGTACCAGGCAACACTGTTGGCACTATGAGGCTCAGATTGCAGTATGTACTGAACGTGTATTAAAAACGTACCTAATTGGAACATGTGTGCCTTCACAAATTAAGTCCACAAATATTCACAAAGGGTCATCAAAGGGATGTGGAACAGAAATGTGTCCCACAGGTTTTTTTGCATCAAGTTCAGGACAGAATGAGGGTTTTTTTGAGTAAACTTGTGTTAGGCACAAGCTGTCCGGGTAGTAACCATAGGCTGTTGGTCAATGCCTGAGAGCAGGAAACAGGAAGTAGCAGAAGCGGTTTGGAAACAATAAAGATATGCTGTGGCCAATGACAAGGAGTTCAATGATAAAAGCCCATTTATCAAGTTATCTTTAAAGCAAGCATATATGGTTGTGCTGCAGCGTTATCTTCCTATTCTGTTATTCCTTCATGCTAGTTTAGGTAGGTCGTGTCAACACATTTCTTTGGGGTCTGATGAGCCACACCTCTACCAGTACTTCCAGTACCAGGATGCATAAACAGGGGGAAAAATTCTAGAGGGGAGAGAAAGATTTACAGCAAGGTTCAAATGTCTGTCTTTTCTTTAATACAATAAAGATTAAATTACAAAGGACACCCCTCTGCCATAAAATCTAGGGTTTTTTGAAAAGCAAAAAAGAGGACAGATTTCCTGACTGACTGTTTCAAACAAGTGAGCACTCTTACAAATCTCATTTTAAATGTCCCTACCATTTAAGCTGTGATAATTGCTACTAACTAGGAATACTCCTATCCTTTCAAGACAAAAAAGAGGACATTTTCATCAGGTTTTTTTTTTAAAGAGCCCAAAAGAGAACGGACACCAAAAAAAGGGGACATGTCCTCTAAAAAGAAGACATCTGATCACCCTAATCAAATCAATCTGTATTTAAGTGCATTTGCTTTGGGACTGAAATTATCATGTTGCTCTTAAGCTCGGTATCGCTTTGCTTGCATCCTTTGCCCATGGGCTCGTTTATAATAATAGCAACTCAGTATGTAGAACAAGTTGGGGTACAAAGACAAATATGGTCACGGTTTGCAGACATGAAAAGATAGAGCCACAGGAACTGTGTAAAGTGCGCTCAGTGTTTCTTTGATAGCAATAAATATGAAAATTACAAAAGTGATACTAATACATTCAAATTGTAAATCCAGTTACATAAGATAGAAGATAACAACGACGGCGGGACGGTGGTCTCCGGAATGAGATGCCGTTTCGACAAGCGTCTTCTTCTGACCAAGAATCTATAAGTAGATGATGTGTGGGAAATTGCACTTCAATAGAAAAGCTACCCGATTCACATGGAGTTCAATAAAGTTTCACCTATTTCATTGCGCAAGTAATGGAGAAAATTTCTCTCAGACGAAATAAGTTCACGCAACCCTCCTTAGGTTCCAGTTCTTTACATGTTTCCTCAGATGAACCATGGTAAATCTGATGAATTTTGTTGAGTTCTTCCTGACATCTTGCAGGAAACCTGTCCAATATCTTCTTGAGTTTCTTGCTCCGTGCTTTCCTCCCAGCCTCCTATTTGCTCTCCCACTCCACTCTGCTGGAGCTATCAGAACTCAGCTGTTCCTCTGAAACTTCCACAGAGATGCTTTGGTCTTTACTTCCATAGAGAACATTGGTGAGGGACATTAAAGCTAGGGGTGCTGCAAATTTCACAGTGAACTTGTTAAAGAGAGTCAAATGTGCCATGCTCGACTGTGGTCCCTGCCACATGGCAGGGAAAAGGACGGTCAAACTGCGGCTAATCTGAGCCGCATCAAAGTTGAGAGGGCGCGGCGGGATCTCACGGACCCCCCGAGCCGCGGCGCCATCGCTCCCCGGCACGATCAGATGCCGGGGAGAAAGCGACGGTGGGAAGGGGAGGTTGGCAAACTGCGCATGCTCACACATGCGCAGTTCGGCCAGGAGCTGGGGATGCGCCGGCGCGTCCTCCCACGGCCGCATTTGCCACGGCCCATTCGAAAGAACCACCCAGGTAGGTGGTTCTTTTTTGGTGGGCTTCATGGGTGGGATGGGACGGATCAGAGACGGTAGCACAACGTTCCCCAGATGTTGCTGTGGGATCGCGCCCGTTTGCTCCGGCCCCGATCCGTCCTTTTCCCGGCCCAAACAGCTCGTATGAACAGGGCCTGTGTTGATCAGACATAAACTGAACACCCGGTCTGTTCATCTCTGAATGGGGAAGGGCTGTGGCTCAGTGGTAGAGCATCAGCTTGGCATGCAGAAGGTTCTAGGTTCAATCCTCAGCATCTCCAGTTGAAAGATCTGGTGATGTGATAGGCCTCAGTCTGAGACCCTGGAGAGCTGCTGCCAGTCTGAGCAGACAGTATTGACATTGATGGACCAAGGGTCTGTTTCAGTATACGGCAGCTTCCTGTGTTCATGTGAATTTTACATCCACTTTGCATATAGTGGTGGTAGTCACTATTTCCAATATGGAAGCTCCCACTCCCCTTTAGATGGGTCATTTTCACTGGTGGCTTTAACGAGCAATCTGCTCCTAATAGATTTATATGATTTATGACAGTCTATTTAAACATTTGCATGCCAAATGGGACAGAGGTGGAAGGGAAAGGGATAAATTCCACTGAGCAGCATGATAACATGCTTGTACAATAATCCAATAGTGTTGCATTGTATTTTTAGGAACAGTAGAAGCAGCCTGCCAAACAGCCATAAACAGGTCAACGAACAGACAAATGGTCCATCAAAAAATTGGCTCTGTTCACAAGCCATTAACAGCACATGAGCTGAATTGGTGGATGTTTGTGCATCCCTCATTAAAATGTGACTCTCCCCGTCTACAGTTATGAAATTGTACAGCCCAGTCTATCTCCTCAGAAGTTTACCACCACCATTTGCCACACGTGTAGAACATCTGAAAATTATGGTCTGTCCCCAAACAGGATTAAAAATAAGGGATTTTGTGCCAGGTAGCTTGACTTGCTGGAGACCTTGGCCTCTAGCATCTGTCACAAGCTGAACTGTTATGCAAATACACTGTGAAATTTAAATTAAATTACAAATGGTTTGGCTCCTCTTGATACTTCATTGGAGGAGGAGGAGAGTGTCAGGTAGCCCTGTCATAGGTCTGGAATGTGGAGGGGTGCACTCCCATTTTTTGTCTCAGCTCTCCCTGGCTCACCAACTGTTTGCTGTCTTATGCTTGACCTTGTAGATGCTCCAGCTGCAGTTTTACTCAACTGGGAAAGTTAATGTCTTTAGCTTCGCCTGCTTGCTTTGCCCGTGCGAGATGTATCCATTGGCTCATGCTTACCGGGGGGATGTTTGATTCTACTATAAGTCAGAGGCCCTTGTATTGGCGGCCATTCCTAACACAAGCTGTACACGTATCTCTAGTACTGGATTTACCAATAAACAGTTATCTTCTTATGAAGCCCTGTGTTGAGTAACCTAAGGACCCTGACAAAGAGTTGGTTTTATACCCCACCCTTCACTACCTGAAGGAATCTCAGAGGGGCTTACAATCACCTCCCCTTCCTCTCCCCACAACAGATACCCTGTGAGGTAGGTGGAGCTGAGAGAGTTCTGATAGAACTGGGACTGGCCCAAGGTCATCCAGATGGCTTCATGTGGAGGAGTGGGGAATCAAACCTGGTTCTCCAGATTAGTCTGCTGTTCTAAACCTCTACACCAAGCTGGCGAGAGAGATAATATTTAAACACTTTGATTTATGGATAGATGCTCATTGCTGCCATTTGTTGAAAGCACAAGGCCAATGTATAGGAAATGAGAGAGAAGAAAGCTATAACCTCATTAAAAATCGAAAACAGTGCTTCGCTGTACAGGCTACTGTTCAGCATTAGAGAGGTAAATGGTTTGCTAACACCAGTTCCCAAACACATTTAGGTGGGAGGAAGCTCAAATTGATTTCACTGAAGATTATGCTCTACTGAGGTATACTTAATTAGGAAATCATCATGTATTGAGGGTGTACTGAGATAGCTGGAAATAGTTACCATCAATATGCACTTGTTATGGGGTGATTTAACATGGAAAAGAGCAATAATTGTGGCTAATAATTGCTTTGCTGCCAAGGTACGTTGTACAAAAAAAAATCTCTGTTTGCTATATGATAAGAGTTTGGTCTTCAAAAATCTTCAGATTATTTGTAATACTGTACAGCGGTGTTTAACTATTATATACGTGAAGCAAGGAAAAAAGGTACTACTTCAAACTTTCCCGATGGGCACATACTTAACAAAAATATGTTAGAAGCTTAAATTGACGTGGGAAAATAAAACTTGGCAGATTGGTTATGGTGACTCTTGCCATTCATTCCAGAGGAATAGCCATGTTAGACTGCTGTAATGGAGTTGGGGGCCTGAAAAAGTGTGTGTGTGTGTGTGTGTGAGAGAGTTTACAAGGTCACTTAGCCCCCCCATGCCATGGGCCCAATCAGGATCAGGCCCTCATTGCATTTTTTTAATGGTCAAAATCTTCTCTAAAATGGTGCTGGCAGCCACAGGCCAAACTTGTGGTTGCCATAACATCTGGTTTGGCCATAAGGCAGTTTCAATTAACATGATGCTTACCCAGCCCTCTTGCATATTGTGCCAGAGAATTGTTGAAGAGTGCTTTTCATGCTATTCGGCAGAATCTCTTCCAACTAGTCAACAGTGCGGGAAACTAGTTTTTCACAGATGATGAAAATCCACTTTGGGGTTTTGTTTACATAATTTCTGTTCAATCCCTAGTACAAGATTAGAAAAAAAGAGTGAAAAATACGATTGCAGGTTAAGGTAAGTGTAATGTTTGGCTGGCCCTCTTGGGCTATTTTGCCGACAGGTGGAAGCACCCCTCCACTAATCTTGTGTAATTCCTCCAGTGCACTGTGAGACTGCCACAACAATATGGGAGCAATGTGCCAAGTTGGCAGAGGGAGAAATCACAGTGGCCCTGATCAACTCAGTGGTTCAGTGAACCAGGCAAGGAACCTCTAGGGGGTAGAATCAGCATACTGAGCGTAATAAAACATCAGGTCTTTGTTCTTCTGGAGGGGGGGAGGGCAAGGGAGAGGGAATTTTGTCAGGTAGCTCTTTGCAGCCTTGAGCAAGAATTACCATCTATCCCAGCATCTTGACTAGTTTGCCGCACATTCCCAAAAGATTCGTGTTTGGTTTTCAGTGAAGATTCGGTCATATTTCAGTACTACATTCATTATATCTGAAAAATAAGCCCAGTTTATGTCTCCACCAGAACAGCATCTGCCTGAAACGATGGCTTAGGTATGTGCACTCCTACTCAAGGGGAAAAAAATGTTCTTTGAGGGTACAGATTGCCTGGTTTCAGAAAGTTTCACAAATAGTTGATGGAAGTATAGAAAGCAGTAAGAAAACTGGTGTGATAGGCCAACCAGTCCCCTATTTGCATTCAGTGATGATGTTACAATACCTGCAGAGCAGACCTGTATGGCCTTTCTTTTAAACGTTACCTGGATTCAAGCTCTCTGTTACTCTTGTTGTATGAGAGTCAGACCATTAAGTCACTGCAATGGCTTCTTAAATGGTGGCAAAGGTAACAAAGAAGGCAACAACTCATTTCTTTAGGGATAGTTTAATCTAAAATTGCTTGAACCTCATCCTTGGTTTAAAATACATCCTCACTGTTCTAGTTTAAGATCTAGATATTTAAAGTCGCTTCAATAAAGAAACTAAGGAGTGTGACCTTTTCTGTGACGGCACTGAGGCATTGGAATGGACTCTGCTGGTTTATTGCACACACATTTGCTGTTTGTCAAGAAATAGCTGTGTTTGAAGCCCTTTCATGGGCTGCAGCCGTGCTGCAGCTTATTTATTGCTGGTTTAGCACCTCAAAGTCACCATTCAGGCTTCTTGTTGTTATGTTTTTATGAGGGTATTTTCAGTAACCTGCCTCAAACATGGCAGAGGACCACTAGATAGTCTTTTCAAGTACTGAGCGGAACTTTACAAAAATGGAGGCCAAACACATCATGTTTCTATGATAAAGGTAGATAGAACCAGGGGATAACGAGATCTTCTGGAACAGTCTCAAAAATCACAAAAATCCATATAAACTGATGTTAGTTTTATACTAAGAATTAGAGGGATCATTTGTTTAATCCAGCATCTTCATGTCTTCTGGGCTAAATTGCTCTCTAATCGGTCCACACATGGGTCAGTAACAGACTTTGCATAGCAAACAGACCCGTAGCTACAGTGGGGCTTTTGCAGGCTCTGCCCCTTCTTAAACGCACAGCCCCATGAAACTTCCTCCTGTAAATGCTTTTTTCAAACATTAAAAAAAAGGTGTGTGCTCCTTTAAACAGAGTGGGGTGCTATAGATGACTAATTCACACACTGAGCAAGGGGGTTGGAGTAGGTGACCTCTAGGATCCCTTCTAAATCTGTGTCAAGAAACTGGTCCCCTTTAAGAGAGTTTTTCTGCCTAAGTGCTAGCTTTCTTGACTATAGAAGTCATCCTCCCCCCACCTGCTGGCTTGTTATCAGAATTGTTGCTTAGGCTGGCAGAAGTGAGGAACTTGCAGCAACTGAGAACTATCATCTAAAGTGGTTGACAGCTTGCAATTTGGAGATCTATCCTGGTAACAGCTTTCTATTGGCCAAATGGCTTTTCTTTCTGCACTGAGAACTTCAGCCCCACAAGCCACAAAATCCTGCCTACGGGTGTGATAGTAAGTGGTCTGGACAGCTTTCCTTCATACAGATCCAATCAGGCCAGGTCCAGCACTATCCATTTCAGCAATCTGAGGTGGTAAAACACGATGGTGCGGCTCGCAGTGGAAACTACAAGAAGAAGATGAACGCTGTAATCCAAGAACCTCTTGTTGACATTCTACTCTTTTCCAAATGCGAGAGAGCGTACAAAAAATGAAGCATCTTGCACGCCATCCAGAACAGTGCAGACCATTCTACTGACTCCGGATTCTAACCACTTATTGCCCTGCATGCATAGACCAGGATTTCTGTCAGCTGGGTGCTTCTCGCAAATACCCAGTGGCAGAGAGATTATTCACACAATTCTTCCCCCAGATCCTTTCAGTCTCTGGTTACAAACAGAACCCAGTGAAAGCAAAGAAATTCAAGCAAGGTAACAGGTGACTTGTAGGCAAAATAAATATTTTATTGGTCTAACAGCCCCCTTTAAAAAGAATATCAGCCCTTAGGTGTATTCCAAACACACATATAAATCTTTGGACATACTTTCCCCATACGATATTGCTGTTATAGGTTTACTAGTCATTAATACACATACAATCTTAAAATATTTTTATTAGCTGAAAACAAACAAAAAACCTTAAGGAATCCCAACGGCATTCCAATATTGTTATATTTCAACTATCTAGCGTCCTGTAGACAAAGACCACACATGTACTAAAACCCTGCCAACCTCCAATCTCATCTATTGCAAATCAATGGCACTTTGCCCTGGGCTCTAGTAAAACCTCAGGGAAAGTGTAGGGGAAATAAGAGCCAGGTTCCCCGTAATACCCCGTTCAAAGTGATCAATCCACTTCAAGTTATACACAACCACTCCTTTGTTTTAAAATAGTGTTTTAAAGAATTTTTAAAAGGAGGGAAAGACCTCTCCTCCTGGTATAGCTGAGAAGTCGTCCATTTATATATTAAAACATTTCTTAAACAATAAGGCACAACCCCAAGGAGGAAAAAGAGTATTGAAAGGAAGCAACACATTTAAATGGTTATCTATGGCACAGAGATAAGGCTTTTCAGTGTAAGCAATCTGTAGTAGCTTTTCTTTTCAGGTAAGTTCATTTCATTCTCAAAAACTCATTGTGAACAGCAGCTTCTCCCCAGAGAGAACAGCGATTTTTTTTCTACAACAGGTTATTTGTTTTGTTTCTGAAGTGGCACTAGATGACAGCAGTGAAATTTTTTATTGGTTGTCGTTTCAAGCTCTCAGAGTGAATCAGTTATTGCACAGTTAAATACCTCACAGAGGTCAGTGGGTTTTGTTAAAAAAAATAAAAGTAGATGGACAGTTCTAGGCTAATCAAAACCGGGGTGGGTCCAGAAACCTTCAAGTTTTATGAAGAACACAGCTCTACACAGAAATAAAAAAACCTGCACAAATGGACAGTAGGAAAACATACAAATAAATATTTAGGCTTGGAGGACAGCCAGAGTTCTTGTGATGATTCCTGGGCAGTAGTAAAGATGAGGACTATCACGACTGTGGCACGCGGACCCGAAGGGGGACACGATGCAGCACACAGGTGAAGAGTGTATGCCTCAGTCTTCTCTTTTGTCCTCCAGAGTACAGACAGACAACTCCATCCACACGTTCTACAGTGACCTCGGAACACGTGCCAACCTTTGCAGAGAGGGGGGGGGGAAAGATATTAAGTATACTTTAGGAGAAGTCAAAGTAAGCATGTTTGGATGAGTAAGCATGTTTAACATGATAAGGTGCCAGGAGAGCTACGACAGGATCTCCAATAAATGGAAATAGCAGCTGTGCAAGGCCCCCAGTTTGAAACGTGATTCAAAACTTAAGCGGAGTGCTTATAGCGACAGGAAACATCTTGCTTGTTTTGAAGGAACTCCAGCTGCTGTACTTCTGGGCACAAAGTGTTGATTACGACCGATAAAGCCCCACAGTCTGGGACTAGGGTAGCTCAAGGATTGCCTACTCCTTTATGAATGTGCCTGTGACAATTAAGTCCTTCTTCAGAAGCCCTGGCTGTGCACCCCCTTTCCAGTGACATCATCAGGGCTGGACACTGAGGTGACACTCCAGCCACCCTGTCTCATGAGAGGGGGGTCCCAAATGCAAGTTGAATCTACAGATGGCCAAGACATGCCCAGTGCACCTCCATCTTTATTCCTTCACTTCTTTCCCCAGTGCATTCTGGGAACTGTAGTTCCTAGAATGCCTGGCATTGATGAGGAAGATAGGGCAGCGGAATTTATTACACCCATAACCTAAAATTGCCTAACTACGCCACTCCTTCTTTGAAACTGTGTTACCAGAGCCTGGGCTTTTTTTGGCTGGCTCCTGGTCTTACATATTCTTAGCCCACAGTTACTCGCTTGGCACCAAATTTGTTAAATTTTAGGTTGTTTCTTTAAAAAAGGATCTGATTCTTTAAAAAACCAATCTGATTCACAACTACATGTACCACATTCTCTTTACCAATGAGCCAATGAGAAAGGACAACTTTTCACCCTCCATCTTTTTCATCAGTTGTGCTTGTGACTGACTCTCTAGAAGCAAGAGATATCGAGAAACAGAAACAAGCTTAATGGTATGATCACATGGGTTTGCCTCTTCCTGGGGTAGGGTTGGAAAATACCTGGAGACTTTGGGGGTGGATCCAGGAGAGGGCGGGGTTTGGGAAGGGGAGGGGCCTCAGCATGGTACAATGCCATAGAGTCCACCCTTCAAAGCATCCATTTTCTCCAGGGGAGCTAATTTCTGTCAGCTGGAGATCAGTTGTAAAAGCAGAAAATCTCCAGGCCACACCTGGAGGCTGGCAACCCTATTTGGTGGGTCTTAACTGAGCTGAAAGCTTTACAGTTCTGATTACAAGTGTCTTAAGAAAACACTTCCTACCTCTTCAGCTCAAGAAACAAAATAAGACAACCCTCTGGCTGATTTCGCACTAGAGCTGCCTCGCTGTTGCGCCGCCGTTTGCCCTGGTTCTATTGGTCAATTTCACACCTGAAGCCGCGCGGCTGATTTTGACCTGTGGCTTCGCCCGATTTCCCCCGCAGTTTCGTGATCCTGTTTTTTTGGGATCAACGAAACTGCGGAGGAAATCGGGCGAAGCCACAGGTCAAAATCAGCCACGCGGCTTCGGGTGTGAAATTGACGAATAGAACCGGGGCAAACGGCGGCGCAACAGCGAGGCATCTCTAGTGTGAAATCAGCCTCTGTGTGGTTGCTAAAAATGAAACCAACATTAATCGCAGTCTTGGTTTTGCTTTCACTTGCCTCCTGGGATGTAATAAGCATTTTAACTTGTCCCGCACGGCCAATCAAGTGAAATCACAACTTGATACTTCAGCTGGATTATTATACATACTTGTGGTTTTATCCCTGCCACATTTACAAATCAGTATAACACACATGTATTCTCTCACAATTCCTAAATAGTTACTTGAAGAAAATTAATTACAGCTGGCATCTATTCACTATTCTTATTTTTTTGAAACAGTGAATCTTAAAAATGGAAAATTATCCAGGGGACAGTACAGCACCAGAAAGTTTTCCACTCCACATCTGTGGGTGAGATGTCACCCCAGAGCATTCCTGTATCAGACAGGGTTGCCAGCTCCAGGTTGGGAAACTCCTGGAGATCTGGGGGGGCGGGGACTGGAGCTGGGGAGGGAGGGGTACCGGGGCAAACCTCAGTGGGGTACACTGCCATACGGTCCACCCTTTAAAGCAGCCTTCTTCTCCAGGGAAACTGATCTCTGTCGCCTGAAGTTGAGCAGTAATTCTGGGAGATCTCCAGGCCCCACCTGGACATGGGATCTCTAATGTCAGCAAACATCCCAAATAAATTGTATTTCATCATTCTGCCTAAGCAGCTTCGGGGGTGCTTCTGGATTGAAAGGTGCGGTAGAAACTGAATGATCAAACAAACAAGAATATTCTTCCGGGAATGTATGTTCTAGTATCAAAGGCAGGGGCTGTTTAAATTTAAACATGCTAAAATAAAAACAGACTATGGCTATGTTCCACTGCTTTGTTCTTTGCCCTGTCATTCTATATTTACAGTATTAGTCTTTTGGAAGTGATGATTTTGTGCAGTGCTTAATAATAACACTGTGGTTTTATGCTGTAGCTTTATTGCTGTGCCATGTTTTCAATGTTTGTTTGTTACTCAGGGTTTTTTGGTTTTTTTAAAAAAAACTACTCTGCAAGCTTTTTAGCTAAGAGTGTGACATACCAAAAAAGTAAATTAAACTGTAATTTAGACTGCAGGAAGCAACAGAAGAAGCTCTATATATTTGTGTTGCAGTGGAGGATTCTACGAAGTGGAGGAACAAAAGAAAATCCGGAGGTAACTAGAAGTTCAAAACGTATTTCTAATCCCTTTAAAAATATCTTCAAGTCTTTCTACCAAACTACACGTTGTGTTTAATGAACTGGGTCTGGGTTTCCTGGACCCCACTCACTTCTCCTGCTACCATACAGCAGAAGAAGAAGAGAAGAGATTGGATTTATACCCTGCCCGTCACTCCCTGAAGGAGTCTCAGAGCGTCTTACAATCTCCTTTCCCTTCCTCTCCCCACAACAGACACCCTTGTGAGGTAGGTGGGGCTGAGAGAGCCCTTTTAAGGACTGCTCTTGAGAGAACAGCTCTGAGAGAACTTGTAAATGCCCAGCAGCCGCATGTGAAGGAGTGGGGAATCAAAACTGGTTCTCCCAGATTAGTGTCTGTGCTTCTAACCACCACACCAAACTGGCTCTCCAGGGAAACTGGAAGCTACAGGGACTGGCATTTTAAAGGTCTGCAGGGGCCTGAATCAGGTCAGAGGGAGGAAGTGCTCCTCCTTCCTTCCCTTACTATTTTCCCCAGCTGAAAAGATCCAGCATGAGGGGGTTATTTGCCTTTTTTGTTTTTTAGATGTACATACTGCATAGGGAACTAGGACCCAACGTGTTAAAAAGTGTAACATAGTTTGGTTCTTTCTTTCAGTTAATACAGATTAAGAAGGACTGGAGAAGTTACCTGTGGTACCCACTCATGGCTGTGTTTCTGGCTTAGTGCTTCCTCTGTTCGGGGAAGAGACCGCTGCTAACAGGCCACTCACAATTTCCCGTCTGATTTCGCCAACAATAGATTCTTTGATCTAGAACAAGATCACATTTTGGTTCGCCTATGTTAGGCAAGGTAGTATTTTATTTAGCTATTTCTTTAGATACAAATTTATACACCCCACCGCCAAAGATTAGCAGCGGGTAAATCAAAAACACAAACGAACAAAAAATCAGCAAAAAAGTGTGATGACAGCTAATTTGATAAACTCGCCCCAACCTCCATTTCTCACAGCCTAAATGTACATAATACAGTTCCATACTCTATATGGCACGCAGAACAAGACAATAACGATTTGGAGTAGCATAATAGCGATGCGCATTTTAAAATATAAGATGTATATCTACATTGCACTCCTTGTTAAAGAACTTGCTCTTCTCAACAGATCCATGTAAAGTAGAATTCAAAGTCACCATTACAGATTTCTTGCACTAGCAAGTAGTGCTGGGCATTACAGAGCTTTGAAATTATTATTCACCCCTGTGCTAGCTTATCCCCACCCCGGTGGCTCCCTTTGGATGCACGTCTTAAAACACGGAAGCCACTTCAATGTAAAAAACAACTTAACAGGCCAGAGGGACACATGTGACCAGAAAGACTCTTCTGAATAGGGCTGCTTTTGGTTTTATCCCCCCCCCCCAATAATGCATCAGACCGTTTGTAGCTTTTCAGGCGCACTATATGCATCAGACCGTTTGTAGCTTTTCAGGTGCACTATTGGGGTGGTGTGTGCGCATTAAGCTATGCGAGAAAGCAACACTTGTTACTACAGAGTAGTTTTGGATGCCAAAACAGAGAGCATTCTCTGTTCAGGCCCATCTTTTCTAGGTCTTGCAAATGCCCTGACCTGGATAGCCCAGGCAAGCCCGATCTTATCAGATCTCGGAAGCTAAGCAGGGCCGACTCTGGCAAGTCGGGAGGCAGGGGCAGGCTTTATTCAGCCACCTCTCTGAATATCCTCCAGGCCCCCAGTAGGGGTCAGTCACCAGAGGTCAGCGTGACTTCCAGGTGCACAACCATGCACAAACACATGAACATATGAAAAATACAAACAAACCCCCCAAAATAAAGGGCCTTGCAAAGAGTGGATGGAAGGAGTTGATGGCCCATTTATCCTTCCCTACCATGGTCCTTTCTGATCCTTCCCTTGCCCTGGGGCACAAAGGCAGCGGCGGCGGATAATCTGCTGCCAAACAGGTCTTCCCGGTATAGTGGAAAGCCAACCGTGTTGACTGCCTACCACTACTTTCCTTTGAGCCAGAAACCCAAGGGCAGTAGTGCCACACATGATAGGGTGGATACTACCCCCATCCTACTACTCCATTGAGCAAAGTTTGAGGCCTTCCTCCAGTCGAGGGGGGCTTTGATATGGGGACAAGGCAACAGAATGTTCCATGCTTGCCCTGTCAGGGAGGTAGTGGGGGGGATCCAACCATTTCCTAAGGAGCCTTCCTCCCACTTATGGGGCTCTTCTGTTGGATGAAGCACCACTTACATTGGAGGAAGGCTCCTTAGAGGATGGTTGGTTCCACTCACTGCTTCCACATTAGGGTGAGTATGCAACACTCTATGGCCTTTCCCCCATATTAAATATCCTTCAGGAATATACTTTCGGATTATAAAACCACTAAAATATAGTAGACCAGCTGGCAAGCCTGATACCTTCTAGGACCAGTAGGACAGGAAACCCCTATGTACAACGTCGGATGAGCACCACCCAGAGTTGGCTCACCACCTAAATAACCGAAGTGGCTACTTGGGGCACACCAACTGGGCCAAGATGGTTGCCTTGAAGGTCACCAGTGAAGTGGCTCCAGCGGCATGGGAGGTGGTGGCAAAATACCTTGAACCACCCTTGAGGCAACTAGAAGAGAAGAAGAAGAGATTGGATTTATACCCCGCCCTTCACTTCTCCATCTCTGACTGCAAATGATATAATCAATCTGATCTCGGTGTTGTCCATCTGGTGATGTCCATGTGTAGAGTTGCCTCTTAGGTTGTTTGGAAGAGTGTGTTCGCTATGACCAGTATGTTCTCTTGACAAAAGAGCTGGACTCAACTGTGTGACTGAACAACAACTTTCACTATCCAAAGGTGTCTCAGAGCGGCTTACAATCGCCTTTCCTCTCCCCTCTGCACAACAGATACCCTGTGAGGTAGGTGGGGCCAACAGAGCTCTCTCAAGAACTGCCCTTGAGAGAACAGCTCTGAAAAAACTTATGACTGACCCAAGGTCACACCAGCAGCTGCATTTCGAACGAATCAAACCCAGTTCTCCCAGATTAGAGTCCATGCTCCTAACCACTACACCAAACTGACTCTCTAGTCCTAGTTTCTCTCTGTCCTCAGGCACATGTCAGTGGTTCAAGCTGCCCAGTGTGGCTACTTACATATATAGCTGTGGCCTCCTGTTTGCTGCTACCTGGGTGAGAGAGAACGCACCTGGACCTATCGTAGCACTTGTGCAGTTTGTGCTGCTGCTATTCCCCCTCCCCCCAGGTAAGCAGCAAAATTACAAGCTATGAATACATCTAATGATGGAAACAAACACGGCATTCCAAAACAAACCAATGATGGCTCTCTAAATTAACAGAGTGAATGGATGGGGGGACACAAGAGGATGGATTCATCTTTGTGGAAAGAAGCAGGCTTAGGAACAGGCAACGTATGCGCTATTCCTGACTTTGCTACAGCCAGACTTCCTGTGTGACCTTGGCAGGATGCCCTCTAGATCCAAAATTTGCTCACTGTTACGAGCAACACTTGTGCACTTTTTCAGAGGCGTCAAGCGGCTCTATTAAATAATGTTTGCTAAGGATTTGATTTCTCCTCTGAATGGCTGCACTGAAGAAAGAAACCGTTGGCCTTGCAACTGGTCTGCTATGATTGCTTAAAAAAAAAAAAAAGACTTCCAGGTGATTATATTCCTAAAGGATATTTAAAAACAAACAGCCTGTCTTCCCAGAAACCACATTTGTACATTCCTGCCCAATAGATAAATTGCATGTACATAATGAAGGCCAGCTGTTTCTGAGGAAGCTTCCTGGAAACCGATGTCTTAAGAGTGCCCTAAGGTGACATTCCATTGGTGCAACAGCGATTCCTCCGGTGGACTGGCATTTACAGATGAAGCAAAGGCAATTTGCTGTAACCTTGGGCTTTGCTCCCCACACTGTTCCTGAGGGTCCAATGACTGACAGGAGCTGGCCCACAGCCACAGTGGGGCTATTGGGGACTCTGTTCCTTTCCTTAAAGGGCCAGTCCCACAAGATTTTTTGGAGATTCTTTTTAGAAGAATCGGGGGGTGCATAAAGGGATCCTTTAAATGCTTTTAAGAAGCGGGGGATGACGCGTGCCCCTCTCCCTCCTGCAAGGGCCCTCCAGCTGATGGGCATGCCATGTGCTCCCCGCTGATCAGCTGAAGGACCCTTTAAATCTTGCAGGAGGGGAGGGAGAGGGGTGACTGCTGGCGGCCGGGCTAGGGGGCAGATTGGAGCTGACATAAAGATAATGGCAACCCCATCAGAATTTTTTTTTGCCACACAAGCCACAAAATCCTGGCTACAGGCCTGCACAGGAGCAGAGAATGCGGGAAAGTTGCGGGAAAGTGCCTTCCTGAAACGCGACTCCACTCTTGCTCCAAGGCATGAAACCTCATCTTACCATCTTCTTGTAAGAGTACACCAGTGTCTTGAAAAACAACAGGGACGTAACCATGGGTATTATCCAGTCTACTGAAATGCACACGCCCCCTTCCTAAGTCGGTTTGTTTAAATCTGTTATCCATCAATACCCAACAGATCAATTTATTTAAAACACAGAATGCCAGTACATATTATTGCTTTCTATAACTGGAGACTATTTTAATAAAGGCCAGACTGCGTGTTCTGCAATACAAGAAAGAACAGTTAAGCATCTTGGCATTTTGCAATGCTCTTCTGTAGGAGGGTATTCACTCATCTGAAGGGCTAGCGGGTTCTTTTGCATTCCAGAAAATAGTTACAGGTCAAAGCTCAAGCATGTTACAGTCTACTTAAGCACGCACTGAAACACTAAACACTTTTTATCCTTAAAAAAGAAAGAAACAACATAATTCAAGTATACAGAAGGAGGAAAAATTATTCAATAAGCCACAGGCTTAGCATTTGTACCAAAATATCAAGAATGCATACTAATAAGATTTCTCAGCAATGGATTCATTCTGTTTTGGAAGTAAGGGGATGCTTTTGGTATGTACAAGATGCAAATGTGGATTGAATGGTTTGCCTGTAGGCCCTGGGTGGGTGGGTGGGTTGGGTGGGAGCCCCCGCAGGGCCTGTAAGACGAAGCTCTTCCGCCAGGCTTTCGAGCAGGAACCGCCACTACTACTACTACTACTACTACTACCACCACCACCACCATTACCATCATTGGTAGACCTGAGGGGTGGCCGCATGAAAATCAACCATGACTCCGCTGTGATCAGTACTGCTGGATTGGGGTCGAGTAACAACTATGGGTCTTAATCTCCCTATTGTTATGTAAATAAATAAATAAATAAATAAATAAATCCACGGTAAATGATGTTACCCGCTCTGAGTCTGGTTCCCGGGGAAAGCGGGTAATGAATTCAATTAAAAAATACATAAATCTGGTCAACTGCTGTTTGTGAGAGGTTATCGCAAGAACATACAAGGAACAACTTTACACAGGCATCCACAAAGAAGGCTGCCATGAGCAGCCATCGATTTAAGAAGGGCACCTTTCTCTCTTCTATCTGAAGAAGTGAGCAGTGACTCACGAAAGCTCCTACCCTGCCACATATTTTGCTAGTCTTTAAGGGGTTACTGGACTCTTGCTCTTTTCTATTTCTCTCTCCCAGACATCCAGTTCATCCCTCTGGGTTATAGATGCCTCATGGAGAACTCAGAGAGGCAACGGAGACAAAATCCACCTCACTCTATGGTCTTGGGCATGCACACAACCCTTGGGGAAGGCCCAGGACTCATTTAGGCCATATATACTATGGAAGGCTGGACATAATGAGGCACTTTGATGATTCTTTCAGAGGGCAGCCATGCCAGTCTGCAGCGAATGAGCTAGATTAAAGCCCAGTAGCTCCTGAGCGAACAAGATTCCCATGGAATAAGCTCTGGAGAGTCAAAGCTAGGACGTTTCCACAGACGCCAAATTGGATTGGCAGACAAGAAGTTCGGGCTACATAGTTAATGCCCTATGCATCTTATTTTTTTGCCATCAAGTCATAGCCAACATATGAGACCCCATAAGGTTTTCAAGGCAGCAGACATTCAGAGGTTGCTTGCCGTGGCCTGCCTCCGTGTAGCAATCCTGGTATTCCTTGGTGGTCTCCCATCCAAATAGTAACCAGGGCTGACCCTACTTAGCTTCTGAGATCTGAAGGTATCAGGCTAGCCTGGGCTATGCAGGTCAGAGCTTCTTACACATAAAATGCTCCATATAAATGATTATGCATACTGACTGACAGATGCTCGTGTACATCAATGGGCCATGCACAAAAATCTCTTCCCCCTTCCAACACTGAACAGATAACCAAGCGCTGTGATTGACTGAGGAAGGGTGGAAGCAAAGAGTGTCTTCCAGTGCTCGCTCGGCTTGGTTACAACTAAAAGCACTGACCGGTGCTCACAAGGTACAGCAGAGCCCTGGCCTCTTGGGTATGGCCTTGCTAGATGACAAAGTACACATTCCACTGGTTTTTATCTAATTCACTGGTCTTCACAGGCTGCCTGATTCTTCAAGTGAGCCCAGTTGGCGGCAATGCTCCCTCTAAGGTGGGGAGTCTTGTGAGCAAAAATTCTACTTTGTGAGCCGCTGGCCATGCAGTTGTGAGCAAGCAATTTGGCTGCTGCATAAATTAGTTTGCTCTGGAGCCGTCCTTCCTGAGCTAGCTCACACTAACTCAGCGTAGAGGGAACACTGGTTGGCGGCTGTCTTTTTGTAAAAAGGGCATTCTCTACTTAGAAGTGGCTCAACTGTTGTGTTGCTGAAGGTGGGAAAGTGGAGCCCCTACTCTGCATGTGAGAGGGCCCCAAGTTCAGGCCATCTCTCCATTTAAAAGGATCAGAAATAGCAGGTCTGGAACAGAATTCTCTGCCTGTGATCTCGGAGGTACTTAGATGAGACACTTCCTCAACCGGGAGCTGCTGAAAAACATTCTTTGTAGCCCTGTTCTCACGCAATGCTCCTTGAGGAATGACTCACCACAGACTTGCTCTTCATAATATCAGAACAAACTGTGTGAGGATATGAGGCTGACCAAAGACACATACTTTTCCCCTTAAGTCTCTCTCCGGACTTTGTGTGCCGAGTTTCCCCTTGTCCTGCTCTTATCTCTGAGTTATCTCCGAGTAACTTAATCTGATTTAAAACCTTCAGCTACTGAAAGGTTTATAAGGACAAGCCATCCTGAGGGGGAAATTTCTAGTCAGATTGTACTTACCTCTCGGATGACTTGCTGCAGTTCGTCGTTCTCCGTGCTTCTGTGAACTTCCTCGACAGGAGGTGGAAGAACCCCCTTGTCAAGTTTTGTTCCAGCCTCCGATTTGGAGGCTATGGGCTCCTCAGAACATTCTGGGGCTTGTGCCGCTCCTGGTCTTGCCGGCGGAGTGGGCATCAAGGCGACACAGGCTCGATATACTTTTTTGCTCTGGAGCTTGGACTTGACAGTCGTCTCGGATGAACGCCGGCCAGCTTTCCGGCTGGCTTGACTAGAACACACTGACGAAGAATCTGAATTTCCGTGATCGAAAGATTCTGAACTCTCTCCCACAGTGGTCTCCATTCCAAGTTCTCCCAGTCCCAACTCTGACTTCAGAAACGATTGTTCTCTAATGAGTTCGGAAACCTGTGAATTGAAGGAGGGGAGAGAGGTCGGCTGCTTTTCCTAATGCCTTGAGAAAATGGCCGACAACCATTCCCTTGACACAGGACAGAGTACAAAATGGTGTCTCACGCTTTGACAATGACATCAATTTCAAATGAAGAGGGCTGTACCACATCCTCAGGCATAGCAAGATTTTGACAGCTAACCCCCCTTACTTCATACGCTGTGGGCCTATGTGGAACTGTCATGTCCCCATTTCCAGGCTTTGCGTACAGTGAAAGAGAAGCAGAGCTGGCCACAAATGTTATATATACAAATTACATATGCGTTTGTGCATGTGAAGATGACATATAATACATACACACACGTGACAGCAGCCCCCCATCTTGATTTATTTATTTAGTTCGATTTTTATCCCGCCCTCCCTGCAAACGGGCTCAGGGCGGGTTACGACCACAAGATAACACCATAATTTTGATAGTTAAAACCGTATTTCTGTTAAAACACAAACTAAACGCAATCAGGGTGGATTCACCTTGACAACAATGCTCAGTTTGGGCTCATTCCATTTGGCCAGCACTGTCATCGGGGGAGGCCGAGATATCTTTGGATGTCCACCATCTCATCCGAAAGCACAGTGGAACAGCTCAATCTTGCAGGACCTGTGGAATTGTAATAATTCCCGCAGGCCCTGATCTGGAGGGAGCTTCTTTCACCAGGCGGGGGGCCAGGACAGAAAAAGCCCTGGCTTTAGTCAAGGCCAGCCGGACATCTTTGGGGCCTTCAGCTGCTGTGGCAGGGTGGTGCCCCTCTTTCCATTCTGAAATCAAGACCATGGGGGGGGGGGGGCACTGCCTTTCTGCCAAATCAACACTTTTCCTTTTGATGACATCACCAACTCAGGGGCCAACCCCAACTTGGCAACCCCCTGCTCTGCCCTTTACTCCTGATGCCATGGGAACTCTCAGAAGGAAGAAGTAAGGGGGGGTAATGTTTTACTGACCTCAGCTGATGATGACTCTCATTGGGGGGAGGAGACTATGAAAGTCCCAAGGACAGAGGGTGGAAAGGAGACCACCAACCCTGTTTCAGAAGGTGGCTCATCTAGCTTGCAGGCTCGGTGGAAGGATTACAGCGCAGTTCACTGCAACCCTGGCTTATGATTCTGTAACCTGACATTCTGAATAAGGAGTATTACTTGGGCTGAAATGCACTGGGCTCCTCAGAATCTTGAGCTAATGGAAACGTCCCGGCCTTCTGGGGGCACCACAACAATCGAATGCAGTCTGTCTTTGCCTAAATGTTACATCATCCTAGCTGATACAAATAGGTAAAGGTTTCCCTTGCTTGAAAGCTAATCGAATCCAACTCTAGGGGGCAGTGCTCATCTCCATTTCCAAGCCGCAGAGCCAGCGTTCTCCGAAGATGTTTCCGTGGTCATGTGGCTGGCATGACTAAACGCCGAGGTACACGGAATGCTGTTACCTTCCCACCGAAGTGGTACCTATTTATCTACCTGCAATTTCTTGCTTTCGAACTGCTAGCTGGGGCCAGAGGCGGGAGCTCACTCCGTCATGCGGCACTAGGGTCTCGAACTGCCAAACTACAGACCTTCTAGTCAGCATCTTAACCTCTAAGCCACCGCAGCCACCGATACAAATAGACACTCTCATTTTTCACATCTTTTCCCTCTCATATGTATTCAGTATTAAAGCTATAATGCTCCACACACTTCTGTGCGTGTGTGTGTATAAAGTGCCATCAAGTCGAAGCCAATTTATGGTAATCTCAAAGGATTTTCAAGGCAAGAGATTAACAGAGGTAGCTTGCCATTGCCTTTCTCTGCATAGCGACCCTGGAATTCTGTGGTGGGCTCCGGATCCAAGTACTAACCAGGGCTGACCCTGCTTAGCTTCTGAGATTTGACGAGATCGGGCTAGCAGTGCACGCTTACTTGACAATAAATCTCGCTGAAGAGGACAGGACTTATTCCAAATACACCAGTATAGCATTGGATTGCTAATCTGATCACAAATAATGCATAAGAGAGCCAGCGTGGAGTAGTGGTTAAGAGAGGTGGACTCTAATCTGGAGAAGTGTGACCAAGGCCAGGCCTGAGGGCACCAGATTCCGCACTCCTCCACATGAAGCCAGCTGGGTGACCTCGGGTCAGTCACAGATCTCAGGCTCTCTCAGCCCCCCCAATAAATCTAGCTTGCCACCTAGTGGTGCATAACGCTAAAAGAGTTAGAACTTAAGGCTGCCAGACAATCTTAGGATCTCCTGGCTATACTACACACAATGCCATACGATAATTATTATTACTAATGCATATTTGTCTACATTTAATGAACAGTCCTACTGAAAGCATTATGACTTATCACTTGACCACACAAAACTGTCCTACATTGAATCAGGCCACTGGTTCATTAATATTGTCTACTCAAACCAGTAGCATCTCTCTCGGATCTCAGGCTAAAGTATTTCACATCACCTACCATCTGGTTCTCCTGCCAACCTAGCAGTTCGAAAGCAAGAAATTGCAAGTAGATAAATAGGTACCACTTCGGTGGGAAGGTAACAGCGTTCCGTGCGTCTTGGTGTTTAGTCATGCCGGCCACATGACCACGGAAACGTCTTCGGACAGCGCTGGCTCTTCGGCTTTGAAACGGAGATGAGCACCGCAACCCTAGAGTCGGATTCGACTGACTTTCGAGCAAGGGAACCTTTACCTTTAACTTTTTACCATCTAGTTTATTCAACTGGAGATGCCAGGGATTGAACCTGCAACCTTCAGCATGCCAAGAAGATGCTCTGCCACTGAGCCACGGCCCCTTGTTCAGAACTTAAAACACTTCTGCTGAATTGAAATTATGTCCATTCCTGTCTTGGTTCTCTTTGTTTACTTACCGGCTCCATCACATTCAGCGGAGAAGGGCACGACAAATTATCAGCACTTCTGCTGCCATACATGCCCTGCAACCAAATAACAGAAATTCACAGCACTGACACTTTTAGAAACGGTCGAAGCTGTTAACTGCCTTGTTCAGCACCACAACCTTTTAGGAAGTGTTGAGGCACTGAGCCAAAAGGCAGCTGGAGAAGCAACACATTTAAGTCTATGCTGGCATTTGGGAAGCTGGAACAAACCCGATCGTCAATGTTTCCTCGTCTTCTCTCCCGCACTTGCCTCCTCCAAACAGAAATACTCCCATGCTGCAAAGGGTAGCCTTTCATTTACAGGTCTAATTTAGTGGACAAAGATGTCCCATCCAAAATGTCAGCATCAACAGGCCAACGGACATGCTGCAAAGGGTAGCCTTTCATTTACGGGTCCAATTTAGTGGACAAAGATGTCCCATCCAGAATGTCAGCATCAGCAGGCCAACGGAACGGAAAAGGAGCTGAACATATCCCATGAGAGACGTCCCTCCGGTACAGTAAATCAAAGTGACCCACCCCAGGTCCTGTGTTTTGGGAAGCCCTGCCTGTAGCAACCCCAAATCCACTTCCAGTAACCTGAGCAGTAGGATCAGTATGGGGTATGGTGATCGATGGGGTTGCTTTGAGTCTGAAAGGGCAAAACACCATGAACTTCCAGCCTCAAAGCCATTGCCAGGGAGCTGTGTACGGCTGCCAGTTCCAAGCCGGGAAATTCCTGCAATTTGGGGGTGGAGCCTGGGGAGGGAAGGTTTGGGAGCCCAGCAGGGGTGTGATACCGTATAGCCCACCCTCCAAAGCTGACATTTCTTCCAAACTGATTGCTGTAGTCTGGAGATCAGCTGTAATTCCAAGGGCTCTACAGGCCACACCTGGAGGTTGGCAACCTTTCAGCTGGGTGGTGGGGCCATCTCCTTGGTGACCAGCATGGAGACGGCCCCTTCACCCTGAGCTGACTGCTGAAGGGAGGTCAGGGGAACATCTTAGGTTCCACACTCCCTCATACAGATGGCCCTGCATCCTATACAATAGTTTTTGTCTTGAGTTGTGCCGTCCCCTGGAGGCATATCTATGCAACAAAATCAGGCAAGGTGCCAGAGGAACTGGGGGTACAGCTGGAAGATCGTACTATGGCATCAGACTACCTTAAAGGCACAGTAGTACAATGTTGAAAGCCTAACGCAGAACACTGTTCTAGTGATTTATAGGAACGGGGCCGTGTAATCACAAATACAACCCTGTCCGCCAACCACGCATGGTGGAGATGGCTTCAGACAATAAACCCCCCTCACTACCAGCAAACTTTAACTGAGAGACACATGCAATCAACTTGTAAGTCTTGATCATCTCAAGGCTGCCAATACGGTGCATGCTAAATTGCATTAAATTGTGCAATACGGAACCACATGGGAAAAAGTCACTCTGCCCTAAAAGAAAATACCAGGTTCATGTGGCTGTTCTACTCCAGTAATATAAACACGAGCTGGGGTGAAAGACACTCATCCCTGATACAGACAGTGCTTCTATTTTCCCTAACGCAGAAGCAAAATTATTGTTGGGGTAAAGAAAAAAAACCACACTTGCTTTGCCACTCTGAAAATATCTGCACGGGAGTATTCTCTGAGAGGGGTTGTGGTTCCTAAAGAGCAAGGCAATTGCAATGTTCCCACTGTAAACACATTTTTCTGAGTGACGTGGATGCTTGCAGCAACTGGCACCCACCATCAGCGTTTGTGACCTGTAAGGTGACGATACGTGTAGATTCCTAAGCTGCTCTTCAAGAGTGAGTAGACGTTCCTCCAGCTGCATTTCTAATTCCTGAAGCTCCATCCGAACAGATTTTCTCAGTGTCTGCAGCTGATCAGCTTCATACCTAAAAAGCAGAAGGAAGATCAATGGAACACAGAATGCATCCCCCTGCTAGCAGAACAGAAGAGAACACGATTATCGGAAACAAACAAGGAATTTATCCTGGGTCTGAAGAATGGCATACAGGCCTCTGCATGTTCTTTAGTCCAGGGAATGCTTGGGGGGGGGGGGGGGGGGTATCTCCAGTCCTTCCAGACAAGGAATGCCACCAGACATGGGACAAACTGAGCTTCAAGCATGGAACAGGAAACTGTGTGATGTCATGTTCATGTGACAGGAAGACAAGGACCCAGAAGTGTGACCAAAGCCAGGCCTGAGGGCACCAGATCAACAGCCAGGGACAGGAAACATGAGCCATGCACCAGATGAGGAGCCAGCTAAGGATCAGAGCCACGGAGGAATTTTCACCGCTGAGAGACTATGGGTGATTTCCCGCAAGCGCTCCTCCGCGCTCACTCCTCCCTTTTGCCCTGATGGTACGTGTCAATTTCACACAAGCTGCTGCGTGGCTGCATTTTGCCCCGCAGCTTCGTGCGATTTCCCCCGCGTCTACTCAATCCTCATAAACAGGATTGAGTAGACCCGGGAAAATCACACAAAGCTGCGGGGCAAAATGCGGCTGCGCAGCAGCTTGTGTGAAATTGACACGTACCATCGGGCCAAGGAGAAGAGTGAGCGCGGATCAGCGCTTGTGGGAAATCACCCTTTGCCTTGCTGTCCTGCCGCTCCTCTGAGCATGCGTGCAAAAACAGAAGTAGGAAGCTGAGGACACTAGTAGCAGGTTCTTCCAAAAAGCAGCAAATGTGTGTGTGGTGTGTGTATGCGTGGAGAGAGACACACACAGACAGACAGTAGTTATAGGGGGCTGTGATCCAGCAGGCAGGGCTCAATCACCCAACTGAGGCTCCTGCCCCCATGGATTGAAGGCTACTCTCACCTACGGCACCATCTACCAAGAGGAGGCAATATGGAAGAAATACAGCGTTCCACATATACTTCTAATGGAATTAAAGTAGTTCTGTTGTCGTCCCTGCCCCACCCCGAAGCAGGCCAGAAAACCCACTGGGGCATCCATTAGTAAGAAAATTAATCTTTTAGGAAAGAGAGTATGGCTTGCAAAGCTAACTGTAATATTCAGAACACCTGTAAATTGAACACTATATAGAGCTGAGTATGACCCATGTGTAGGAAAAAGTATGCTAGAACTGACAGCGGGGTTGGTTGCACAGACGTTTGTAATGGGAAGTTCAAAAAGCTGTTGGTCAAAAGGTGTGACTTTGGATGCATCCCAGCAATCATTTCCCTCCATTTGCACGTGGTAAACTCTGTAACAACACAGAACTGATATTTTAATGAAATTCAACTGAGCAGATATGTGAATCGACCTTATACCGAGTCAGACGATTGGTCCACCAAGCTCAGTACTCCACCCGGCAGTGACTCTCCAGGATTTCAGACATGGGCCTTTCATAGCACCTATTACTCTCAAAACCTCAACTGGAGATGGTGGGAATTGAACAGGGGACCTTCAGCATGCTACGCAGATGCTCCAACTGCTGAGCCACAGCCCCTCCCCACTTGCCAGAAGGCTTTGAACGTACAGAAGAGACTGCACAGTGGACCTCAGAGGTGAGGCCTGCTTGCTAAGAGCATGGTGGCCGCTATAAATCCAGATTCTGAGGAGTCATAGGGTGATTTCCCACAAGCGCCGCTCCCTGCTCACTCTTCTCTTTGGCCCGATGGTACGTGTCAATTTCACAGAAGCTGCTGCGCAACCGCATTTTGCCCCGCAGCTTTGTGCAATTTTCCCCGCATCTACTCAATCCTGTTTTTTGAGAATTGAGTAGACGCGGGGAAAATCGCACAAAGCTGCGGGGCAAAATGCGGCCGCGCAGCAGCTTGTGTGAAATTGACACGTACCATCCGGGCAAAAGGGAGGAGTGAGCGCGGAGCAGCGCTTGTGGGAAATCACCCATAATTCCACCAAATAAGATCCACTTTATGGTAGCGGCCAAAGTCACCTCTTGTGATTGAGGAAGAAAGCCTGAGCATCCAAACCATCCCTTTGGAAATGCAGAAAGCCTTTTAGAACGGGAACTTGAAGCTAGCTAAATGAAGAGAACTTACCAAAAGGGCAGAGGTCATAATAAAAAGGATGAAAAGCTGATAGAAGTACTCTTGACAGAAGTATTCTGAAGCAAGTGAAGAGGAGAGAGGCTGCAGCGATCAGTGTTGTGTGACGAGCAGAAACAAAGGGTTTTAGCAGCAGAGGAAGAAACTAGGTGCTCGTTCTAGGTACGGATTACAGGAAGGAGGAGAAAGCGACCGGCCAACTTGCTTGGGTTGGGGAGGAGAACAAAAGGAGGTTTGTGACTTATTCAGGGTCGCCCACCTAGGAAGAAACGGTGCTCTGAGAATGAGAGAGAAATGGAAGGGTGTGTGTGTAGATTTCAGCAGACATAGGGAACTGAACATATACACAGATGTTAACTAGAAGCTGCTAAAGTGAGAGTCATCAGGTCCTCTGTTCAAAATCTGTCACAAGCTATCTGTTTTACCTCTCCTCTTCAGTCATGTGCTGGTAAACGGTCGTCTGCTGGCGCAGCATGTTCAATTCTAAGTCCATCATTTGCGTCCTGAAGAGGTTGAGGCTTCTCCGTACGACCTGAAGATCTTGGAATGTATTCTAGACGGGCATGAAGAAGAATCGTTTAGCTCCAGGTAAAATATCCAGAGTTTTCATTGGCACGACTGGAGGCCAACAACTGAATAAGGAATCAGACTTCCTGATGAAGGCTGTCTACTAACTGGCAGGAAAGGAAGCTGGGAAGAGCCTGTAAGAGGGCAGCTGAATAAAATCTGGCCGCAGCAGCTGAATAAGATCTCCTCTGCTCACAGGTACTTAACACCTAGGCAAGCTGAAGAGCAAAATCTAAAGGGCTCGTTGTCAGAGTCTCACAAAAACCAGTCCCAACAACGTTCCTTAACTAGGATCAGGTTTATTGGACAGTAGAAACAAGTCGATCTTACACAGTCGGTGTCAGAACTGGGGTCCCAGGCGGGAAAGGTACAGTTATACAGAATTCGAACAGAACCCCTGATGCAGGTAAGCCATTAAGCAAAGCAAGAAATTACGCCTAAAACTAACGGGCCTAGGTTCCCAGCAAAGCTTGCAGAGAGGAGCGCCAAGGTCATTTGTCTGAGCTCCAAGATAAGAGGGTGAGTGGGAATCGAAAGACAAAATACCAGAGGCATGAAGAAGACTCTCATCAGCCCCCCTCCCCACCTGCCACAATGGCAGCATAGCTGACGCTCCTTTACTTTAACGCTTTGCCCAAGGGTCATACCTTAGAGCTGGAGAGAAGAGAGAACTACCTTCACTCACAAACCTTCCCCCGCTTTCCCTTGTTTCTGTGATATTTCTGTATTGTAAGCTGATTTGGATCCCCACTGGGGAGAAAGGCGGGACATAAAGAAATAAAACCAAACTCCTCTCTGACCCGTGTTCCAGTGACTGTCTTGAAACGGCTTGGGGGAGGAGGACTGGGTATGTGAGGAGGAGGAAAACTCATCTCTGCCATACTGAAGTCTACATACTTTTATGTTCTTATATTTATTTTTAATTGCTTTCTGTCCATGAGACGGAAGTTGAAGTTCAAACAATCTATATGTTTATAATTTAAAAGAGTAAAATATGTCTATCATGCACAGAAAAAAAGAAGGAAAAGTGCCATTTACTTCATATAGAGGTAGAATGGATGATCTCTGAGTATTGTAAGACGGTGTCGTAACGTCGTGACCTCTCATCACAGCATTCTAGAGGGAAAGAAACCCAACATATATATGTATCAATAAGAGTCTGAACAAACTAAAGCAACAGGCAATAGTCAAGCACCATAAAACTGGTGATATGGAGTAAAGCTGGCTGTGGACAACTTTGCAAGAATGTAGACAGTTGGATACTGAACACCAGATTGGTCTACATTTGTTTAAAGGATAAATCAATTAAAAAGGTAAAGGTAAAGGTTCCCTTGCTCGAAAGCCAGTCGAATCCGACTCTAGGGTTGCAGTGCTCATCTCCGTTTCAAAGCCGAAGAGCCAGCGCTGTCCAAAGACATTTCCGTGGTCATGTGGCCGGCATGACTAAACACCAATGCGCACGGAACGCTTTGCTTAAAATGAACAAACTTGATCCTCTTGTCTGGTCTCAATCTGGAATGCACTAACATTAATTTGGAAACGACACAGCCAATAGGACTGCGCTGTTGTGTACCTGTGCTCTTCCAATCCGCAAGTCTTAGTGGGCAAACAAAAATGGGGCACAAAATCTGAGACAGAGTGGACTTGCCACTGTCCTTCAGTTCAATTCTGCTGTCACTCTGCTTTCGTTTTGGGGTCTTTTGCAAAAATACAGACCTCAGAGCATTTTCACATACAGTGAAATTTAAGCAGGGCAGGGGAAAAGAAAGGCATAGCCTTACGGGGTGTTGCAATCCCACGGAGGACTGTTACCATGTATGCATTCTGAATCAGCTCTAAGAGGCTCCAGTCTGAGGAGAAAGTGTGCGCTCCACTGAGCAGAATTCAAAACCCAAATTAGCCAATGAATATCTACGTGACAAGCTGATTACCTGAGGTTTGGTTTCTCACCTGTAAGATGGGTTGTTGGGGTTTTTTTAAAAAAGGAATTTGCAGTGTGCTCAGGGCAACATATTGAAACTTATCTTCCCACCGACCTTATGAGGCAGGATAGGCGGAGAGAGTGACTCATTCAAGGCCACCCCTTCTTAGCAGGGATCTGAATCCAGGTTAATCTGAGCCAGTACTCTACCCCTGGACACACTGAATCCCCAACAGTGAGCTCTCTAATCCAAAGAAGACACAGTTTTTCATCTTATAGCTCAAAAACAATATAATTTTTATGATCTCCTGTCTGCAGTCTTTGAGAGAGAAGGGCTTTTTTGGAAGCGTCTTCACTTGGCTACTGCAAACAGGAGATTTAAGAGAACACCTCGAGCTCTTTGAGCACAAACACAGTAACTTTGGCTCCTTAAAGCAAGGGGGAAAGTGGTCAGACTGGTAGGACTCAGAGTTTTATGAACTATGAACACCTCATGGAAAAGTTTAAACTCCACAAACAGATTAATCAAGCTCTTATCCTATTCACAATCACCAGGATTTCACAATTCTGGCCAAGTTCACTCAATATTATGTTGCATGTCAGGGACAGAGGAATTTCCTCTGTGGGGAATAACACACTTCAATATTTGCCAGTACGACTCCCGATTATTTGTGAAAGTCTCTTCAGAAGTTTTAGCTACAGCACGGGATAGCAGACTTCATCCTCCTCAGAGCTACTTAATTCACTTCAAGAGCCCTGGGAGCAACCAGTCACAAAATGGTGGCTCATTAGGCAGGCAGAGTCTCAAAATGGCAGCTCAGCAGTCACAAAATGGCTTTGGACTAGGACTGCCAATACCTGGGTTCAAATACCCTCTCAGGCTTAAAGCTCACTGGGTGAGCTAGGGCCAGTCACTTCATCTCAGCCGAACCTACCTCACTAAAGTACTGCAAGCACAAAGCAGGGAGGGAAGAAAGGGTGGGATTTTTTAAAAAATGAGGACTTGATTTTGTAATCCCCCCCCCCTTTGGGGGATGGGGAAAGCTTACCTCAGCAAAAGGGACATGAAATATAATTTCTTCATAAAGGGACTGCTCTGTCTCAGAACAGATGTGTGTGCAAGGGGGGTTCAAGTGAAAACTAGCGAAAGAGAGTCATGCCCCTCCACTTCGGTAGAAGGTGCTTAGGAATAATGGGCTGAAGAGCTCCGAGCCCTTTGGCATTCTGGAAAAAACCTGTGTGTTTGGTGGGTGAATTAACTGGAATTCAGAACCTAAAAAGGTTAGTCAAGAATAGAAGAGGGCCAACTCTAAAAATCTAATTATGAAACATACAAAAATATACATGTATTTATTCAACACAAATTAAAATAACAAACAAGGGCCCATTTATGTTTTTTATATTTGTATATGAGGTATGAATGGGCCCTTGTTTGTTATTTTAATTTGTGTTGTTTTAATTTGTGTTCTATTCTTGACTAAACTTTTTAGGTTCTGAATTCTAGGTTTTAGGTTCAGTTTTTTTCCCTTTTCTCTTTTTTGTCCTTACGGGTGAATTAACTGGACAGCAAAAAATACCCCGTGCTTCCCACAATCAAGGGCTTGGCTAGAATTGCCCCCCCCCCCGTCCTGTTGTGAGACAATTCACACACACCCTGTGAAGACTGTCCAAAATAGTAAAACCATCTGGACTCTGATCAATGCAGAACATCAGTGACATATGGTACCCACCCTGAACTCTTTCAAGATTATGAAAAGGGTATGTGTAGACCTTCAACACATCCTTCAACACATGTGTAGACCTTCAACACATCCATCAATACTGAGGGACTTTCAGCAGTACCAAAATCCCAATACCTCGAAGCAAAGCTGGGCAATTGACTTCAGCCTTTGCTGTGAATCAAGTTTACCACAGCAATATTCATGGAAATGTCCCTTTGGAGAATTTTGTGATCATCCTTTTCTAAAACAAACCCTTGAGTTGTTCACTGAAGACCCAGGCAAAAAAACACAGCATAGGTGAGTACTGGGAAGATGTTCCCTTTAGATTAGTAAGGCCTTGCCATTTTTTTACCTTTCACTTTGGGATATCCTTTGAGTCTGATGTAATAGTCGCACAACTGGCATTTGTGAACACAATACAGACTAGCTTTGGAAGAAATGCTGTAATGTAGTGCCCACAGTGAATGTTTCTTTCACTAATGACTACTGAAATTGTTCTAAGAGTCCTTCATTATCACTAGCATGTTTTGGCTAGCAATATTTTTTTTCCTCCTCAAACATCTCTGAAGCATCCATTCTAGGGATTACATCCCAGGCTAAATTTGCATTTCCTGACAGTTCCCTCTTTCTATGGTAGAGCCCCCTCATGTCATTATTTGGGGTTCCTCATCCTGCAAGAGCAAAATTTTGTGAAGATAAGCGGGCTGGGGTGAAAGGAGGGGGGACAGGAAAATTCCATTCTGCCATACAGATAATTTGTTTTGCATTCAAACCTAGAACTCAAAACTGTGTCCTGAATAGGGATGGACACGAACCCACAAATGAACCCTGGCTGGAGCACGAACCAGGACGGTTTGTGGTTCGCATACCAGGGGTTCGGGAAGAACATGTCTCCCACGGTCCGCCCACAAACCACCGTGTTTTTCATGGAGGTTTGTGGGAGACATGTTCTTGGGCTCTGAAGGCATTTAAATGGCTTTGGAGTATACTTCTGGGTCCAGCGGCCCACCCAGAAGTGAGCTCTGAGAGCATTTAAATGCTGTCAGAGCCCACCACTGGCATGTGGCCCCACCCAAGTGAGCTCTGAGAGTGAGCTCCAAAGTCTTGGAGCTCAGTCAAGTAGGGCCCGACTTGAGTGAACTCTAAAGGCTTTTATAGGCCTTCGGAGCCCACTTCTGGGTGGGGCCTGCCCATAATAGGGCATATAATGCCTATAAAAGCCTTCAGAACTCACTTCTAGGAGCTCAGTAGGGCCGACCCAACTTGGAGGTGCAATGAAGGAGGTCATTGGAGGTTCTGGTCCGCCATGAACAATGTTCTGCTCATCCTAGGTCTACAATGCATTGCCTTCAGGAAGGAAAACGTATTGGAATATATCACAGGACTATTAAATACAAACTGAGAAAATCTAAGAATGAACTTTGCAAGGCTTAATTTAGTGAAAACAACTTTTTAAAGCAAAGAGTCAAAGGCTGCAGTTGCACACACTAAACAATCCACTTTCAGTGCACTTTCCAACTGCACTTTACTGTGTGAACTGGCAAAATCCAGTTGGAAAGTGCATTGAAAGTGGATTATTTCGTGTGTGTGACTGCAACTTAGCTTAACAATGAAATCAGACAGACATACAGACAGACAGAGAGACAGGTTGATAAATGATATAGATAGATATGATGAAATATGTGTTCCCAATGCTTCGGCTTAGTTTTCACTGCCAACATCTGTTTGGCATTCGCAATTTCCAATGTATTTCTTCCTCTAGGTTTCAGTGCTAGCTTTATTTGGCTTAGACTTGGCTTTTACACAAACATCATTTGCTCCATCTGTGTTCACAGCAGCTCTTGGAAATGGCCATGCCTTGGGTTTAACAGCACAAAAAGAACTATTCGGACAGCCGCTGGGTCAGGGCCAGCAAGCAGGACAAATATCCCCTTTGTTTTAAGGGGGCGGACGAGTCATGTACCCAGCATAAGCTATGAGGAAAGGTTCTGCTACCCTGCCATAATTATGTTGAAAGCACACACAAGAAGCAGTGGAGCAGTTAGCAGATGAGTGCTGAGCAGAGAGATTTTCTCAGCGCAAGCTCCATCACACCACCATTGGAAGTTTCTGTTTGTTTCTCAATAAACAAAGACGCCACCAAATGGCTGGGGAAACAGAAGCCATGTGCCCTGATGTTCTGTTTTCATATAAGCTTACTTACCAAGAGCATATTTTTAGCAAGGCAAAACATGTCATGGCTAAGGCAGGTATAGGCCACCCCCCACCCACCTCAACAGTGGAGCACCAGATCATTCTTCGTGGTTGCACAGTCAGTCTGCCATCCAAGGACAGCCCCTAAGAGGAGTTGGCAGCATGGAGGGCAACCACAGGCACGGTTCATGCCCACCCTTTCTCTCCTGGCCCTGCACAACTGCCCAGGTGGTGTAAGGCAAACTGCTGAAGTGCCGGGCAGTACAACAGAGCTTGGCTGACTCTGGCAAGATACAGCCCTTGTTTCTTCGCTACACTGTTGCTCAACAGAACCACAGCATCTTCACGGGTAAGTGCTGCATTTCCCCCCGTGGGTAGTTGGGCCAAAAATGATTGCTTACTCTTGCATAAACCACACAGTCCTTTAGGATGGTTCTGTTTTCATATAAGCTTACTTACCAAAAGCATATTTTTAGCAAGGCAAAACATGCCATGGCTAAGGCAGGTATAGGCCACCCCCTCCCAGTATATGTGCTCAACAGTGGAGCACCAGGTCATTCTTCGTGGCTTGCACGGTCAGTCTGCCATCCAAGGAAAGCCCCTGAGTGGAATTGGCAGCATGGAGGGCAACCACAGGCACGGTTCATGCCCACCCTTTCCCTCCTGGCCCTGCACAACTGCCCAGGTGGTGTAAAGCATAATGCTGAAGTGCTGGGCAGTACAACAGAGCTTGGCTGGCTCTGGCCAGATACAGCCCTTGTTTCTTCCCTAAAAAAAAACCACAGCATCTTCACGGGTAAGTGCTGCATTTCCCCCCGTGGGTAGTTGGGCCAAAAATGATTGCTTACTCTTGCATAAACCACACAGTCCTTTAGGATGGACAGATCCACTCTAGCTTATGGGTCACTTGCTGACCTTTGCAGATCTTCCCGGAGTTCCCCTGCCCCCTCCACAGCAGCCATTTCCAACCCTGGGAATAGTAGGGAGGTTGCACTGTGGAGGGGGAAGGGGGCAAAACCACTCCCTCCGGCCTCTTCTGTGAGAGGAACGCCAGTGATGGACTAGAACAGGGGTGTCAAACTTAACGCCTGGGGGGCCAGAACCAACTCGTCCAGGGCTCTTATGCGGCCCGTGAGCAACTAGTGCAAGGGAAGGAACAGGAGACTGCTCAGGAGAGTGGGGGGAGCCACTCTGGTTGTGGCTTTAGATTGGCGGAACAACCTCGTCTGCAGCAGTCAAGCAGTGTGGGAGCGTCTGCCCAGTGCTGCACTGCTGGCTCTCCAGTCCGCCCATCTGGGTTTTCCTTTGCAACCCCCCTCCCAGCCCATGGGGCCTTGCAGAAAGGATACAACAACTCGGAGCTTACCAGCTGGTGTCCTTTATATAGCTTATATCTCCGGTACCTGGCATTATGTTTAATGGCACACATGGCCCAGCCGGACAAAGTGAAATTTATGTTAGATCTGGCCCTCGTAACAAATGAGTTTGACACCTCTGGAGTAGAACCTTCCCCCCTTCCCACTGCAGCCTCCCAACTTATTTGGGAATCCCTGCTTCCCTGGGAATCCTTTACTTTAACAATACTGCTCTTCCAGCCAATCCGGCTCTGAACAGTGTCACACTAAGACTAAAAAAAAAAAAAGGAAATGTATTTAGCACATGTGTCTATATAATGTAAAAACTTAATGATTTTTAATCTTAATCGACTGAGAAAAGAACTTGGCAACTGCCAATGTAATATTAAAATCCCCCCCTGCTAAAAGAAACCTGAAACGATCCAGTTCACACCTAAAGTCCTGGATACAGGGGTTTATCCAACCATTTCTTGCATCGTTAAGCAAATCACAGTCGGACAGGCGATGTTGAAGGGTGTCTGTTTGGCCAGAACCACACTGGCACAGTCGCTCAGAGTAAGGCATCTCATTTAAGTGTCCCGACAGCTCCCCTGACGGAACAGCATTCAATCTAGCCAGCATAAATAATCATCTATAGTGTGGAACTGTCAGGAAATCAAAACAGGCTGGAAGATATTGTGGTAACACTAAACCTAAACATAAAGCTTCCCTGGGAATCAGTTTTCCCAAGGCAAGAATGAGCACTGGAGGAGGGGGAATCAGGGAAGAACCACAATCTTTGCACGGTCTTCGCACAGTCCTTGCGCTGATACGCCAACCTCTGATACGCCCATTTTTTCCACCACTGCAACCCCACGCCCCACCATGAGCTCAACTCTCTCTTACCTGCGACAAGTTCTGCAAAGAGCTCCGGATATCATGCAAGACTCTCCTAAGCTGCATTTCAACCGTGGATGGGGAATGCACCGGCTGCGGCTGGTGGGGGTGGCCCAGGCTCCTCAGGGAGTAAGGGCAGCCAAAAGGGGAAGGCAAGCCGCTGCAGCTGGACCCGGGGGTACTGGGGATGCTGTGCGTACTGAATGTTCTCGCGTGAGCACACAGGGGCCTCTCTAGGCAATCGGAATGAAGAGAGTGGAGTGAACACGAGGACTGAGACAAGTGTGCCGGGAAGTGCAGCGGGCAGCTGTGGATCCTGTTCCGGCAGGGCTCATCCGCCACCTTGCTCACTCCGGGCAGAGACGTTCCTTTCCTAACGGGTGAAGGAGCAATAAAAAGTGTGGATTTGCACGGGGGAGGGCTGTCCTGGGCCTCCTCAGTGGATTTCACTTCTTCGTGGCCTCCCCTCCCCTCTTCTTCAGGGGTGTCGTACTTGTAAGTAAATGAAGGCGGGCTGCACAGAATCTGTTTTCCTGGATTTAGCTGGACATTCACGGAGGAGACAACTCTCACGGGGTTTAGTAGTGTGGTGGGGAGGGACTGGGAGCGCCGGAGGGGATAGCTGAGGTCAGCCATTCGATGCCTGTGCTTGAAAAGAAGGTCCTTCGATTTTAGCAGGGTGCGCCCAGCTCTAGCATCGGATGAACTGATTAGCTTCTTCTGGGCTCTTTCCAAAGCAATGCTAACCCTGTCCGCAGAGGAAGGGGACGAGCTGGTGCTTTCTATAGAGGACATAGATTTGAGAATGTGGTGCGTTGTATACTGAGGAAACTCATACTCGCTGCTTTTATCTAAATCACTTTCTTCGCTGTCTTCTTCCAATACTTCAAACGCAACCTGCTCTGCAGGAACGTCTTCATTTTTCCACAGGAAACGTCCCTGGCCAAACTCTGTGTCTTCTCCAGTTTCAGTCTGACCAGCTTTGCATTCTGGAATGTTCTCACCTTCTCCCACATTCGCCTCAGAAGCTATCTCCCCCATCTGCCGTTCTACTTCCGAAAGGAGGAATTTCTCCTCATCAAGCTCACTGAAATAGGATGGCTGTTCACCTATCGGTGTTTTGAGTTCTTCACTGTAAGATGTAACTGTTGTTTCGCTGTCACAACTGTCAGCGCTGCTCCCCATGGCCTGCAATGACTCGTGTGCCTGTGGAAGCATATGGGACAAAAAGTGACAATCAGAAATCCCCCAAAGCATTTGTACCTCCATATAAAGGAAAGTTAACAATAAGAAAAAGTGGGTGAGACAATGTGGTGGACTAGACAGAGTGTTGGACTAGAGACCTGAGACACCCAGGTTCAGATTTCCACAGGCCAAGAAACTAACTGGGTGACCTTGGGACAGTCACTGTCTCTCAGTAAAACACACCTCAGAGGTTTGTTGTGAGGAAAAAATGAAGAAGAGAGCTAGGCTTGCCAAACTCCAGATAGCACCTGGAGATCTCCCGCTAATACAGTGGATCTTCAGACAACCAAGGTCAGTCCCCCTGAAGAAAATGGCTGCTTTGGAGGGTGGACTCTATGGCATTAGACCCTGTTGAGGTTCCTCCCCTCTCCAAACTCCGCCCTCCCCAGGCTCCGCCCTCAAAACCTCCAGGTATTTTCAAACCCAGAGCTGGCAACCTTACCCTGAGCTCCTTGAGGGAAGGTGGAGTAAAACATACTGAATAAACACATTTCAGAGATAAAATGCTACCTGGAGGCAGAAGAATCTACATACACACACATTAATCCAAAGCAGGGATAGCCAGTCGGCAGCCTGAAGACCAAGTTCAGTCACCAAAGCAACTCGACCTGACCCTCGACAGCCTGTCAAAGTTTAAAATCCAGGTATGCTAAAACAGGTGTCCACCATGCCATTCATCAGGCTTTGAGGCCAAATACCTTTCTGAGCAGCGCTAACAGGAGCTGGACAAGCCAGCAGCAGAACGGACCCTTCCCTTGACTCCCCCCCTCTCCCAGCATGCTCTGCTCCCAGTATGTCATCCTTTGAAACAGCGGACAATAAGAGAAGTGAGGTAGTCAAAAGCCACACAGACTGCATTTTTAGCATCTGGCCACTGCCGTGAAAGTAACTTTAGTAGCCCGTCGCACTTAAGTAGTCCATCTAACCACAAAACAGGTGAAAAGACCAGGCCAACTTCCATATTTAGAACTCATATGCATAAATTCTCTTTAAAACTCCCCGCATGTTCCCCAGAGAGCACTACGATCAGGATCCCAAAACCGCCTGGACCTCCCTGGCCCAAAGGAAGTCAGGTTGATGGCAACTAGGACCAGGGCTTTCTCGTTTGTAGCTCTGTCCTATTGGAACGAGCTTCCTGCCGAGATCCGGGCCCTGTGGGACCTGTCACCGTTCCGCAGGGCCGTGGAAACAGAGCTTTTTAGACAGGCGTTCCGTTAGGAGTGGCATCTTACCAGCAGTGCCCTGTGTGAACTCTGATCCAACATGACTTAGCGCGGCGGCACTGCTGACTGTGTCCTTAAATGGCACTTTATTTTTATCGCCATCGAAGTGATGTTTTAAATGGATTTGTCTGTGTTTTAAATCATTTACTTCATTTTATCAATTGTGAAATGTATACTGTTTAGCACTTTTGTGGAAGCCGCCCTGAGCTTGCCTCGGCGGGGAGGGCGGGGTAAAAGTTCAATAAATAAATAAATAAATAAATAAATATAGAACATTCTACAGGCAATTTGAAAGGCACATGACCCTGGCAACTGCCTCTCCATCCCACCATATATAGAATGTGTAAGCTGGGGTTGGGTGAACCAGTTTCAATACCTAAACAAGCATGGAGGGGAAAAGAGAGACTGTCCTATCTGGAAAGATGAATGATGAGCATGTGAGAGGGTATGCATGCATGCATGCAGTGTGCAGATGTTCTCAAGGTGAAGCCCCAAGGAGACCACTTCTTCTTTCCACAAGCTCATGTGATAGTGGGGCACACACTCTTGCACACGCACCTGTTCCCAAGTTTAGAAGCCTCCAAAGGAAGTTTAGAAAATGTATTGAGGGCCAAAAGTTAAAAACATAAGTAAGTATAGATAACAGAGTGTTTATTAGTAAAGGTAAAGGTTCCCTTGCTCGAAAGCCAGTCGAATCCGACTCTAGGGTTGCGGTGCTCATCTCCGTTTCAAAGCCGAAGAGCCAGCGCTGTCCGAAGACGTTTCCGTGGTCATGTGGCCGGCATGACTAAACACCAAGGCGCACGGAACGCTGTTAACTTCCCACTGAAGTGGTACCTATTTATCTACTTGCAATTTCTTGCTTTCGAACTGCTGGTTGGCAGGAGCTGGAACTAGAGACGGGAGCTCACTCCGTCATGCGGCAACTCGGGTCTTGAACTGCTGAACTACTGACCTTCCACAGCCTGCAGTTCAGCATCTTAACCACTTGAGCCACTGCAGCTCCTAGAGTGTTTATTACAAAGACATATAAAAAACCTTGTAGGGGCCCAAATAAAGCCTCATAAAATGTTCAAAGTGACAAATGCACTAAAAGAAACAGTGTGTGACCAGACGCATTTCGGCTCACGAGAGCCTTCTTCCGAGGTCAAATAGTACAAAGCGCAGAATACACCAAGCAACAAAGTCCCTGTAACACATGTAAGGAAATAAACAATTAATAACATAGGACCAAAAATTGAATGTTCCAATATGGAATTGAATGACACGCCAAACGATTTCTGTTTGGGGCCACAGCTATATCTGGCCTTGTGTCAGGAGTAGTTGCATATACTGGAAATAATATCAGTGCCAATATGCACCTTCCAGTTTAGGTCCTAAAAGTGCAAGTAAAATTGCCTTATCAGGGACCATGTAGCATCAATACTTGCAGAGTATGTCCAGACCAACCAGTTTTTCACATAATCCAGTATGGATATTCGCATGGAGAGGGGGACACAGCTGATATCCTACCTATCGATTATATTTTTATGCCACTCTCTCCACTCAGCTGTTCAGGGTGGCTTATAAAGGCCCCTGCTCTTCTCCTGGTTACTCTTGCTATTTCCGTGAGGGAGGCTAGTCTGAGAGCATCATCCGGGGGGCATCCTGGTTGCATGGGTTTCAACTTGAATCTACATCTACCCAGTCCTAGTACGGCACTCTAGCAACTATACCACACTGCCTCTGTGGATCTGCGTGCACCGGGATCTGTGACTCAAAACATCTTGGAGGGACTCTGAAAGAATGTTAACATAAGAACATAAGAGATGCCAATGTTGGATCAGACCAAAGGCCCATCCAGTCCAACACTCTGTGTCACACAGTGGCCAGAAATACCAGGTGCCATCAGGAGGTCCAGCAGTGGGGCCAGGACATTAGAAGCCCTCCCACTCTTGACCCCCCCAAGCACCAAGATGACAGAGCATCACCTGCCCCAGAGTCCCTATCTATACCTTGTGGCTAATAGCCACTGATGGACCTCTGTTGTGCGGAATTCATGGCTGCAAGAGAATCCATACGGATCTATCGGTGATGAATGGCTCCCCATTATATTTATCTAGGTAGGAACTTAAACAGAAAGAGATGGTTGGGGAAAAAGATCAAATGGCCGAGAGGAGAAGGAAGACGAGATACCTGCTGTAGATCTTCATTAACAACAATGGGCTACAGGTGGAGAAAACAACTCCTAATAGAAGTTGGTTCAAGGGGCATGGGGGAGAGCTACTCTCTTCATGAGTTGTGCGGGTTACATTTTGTTCTCGACATTACTGTGAGACACGACATTCATGGTGCAATCCTGACCAAATCAGCTCAGAAGTCCGCCACACTGAGGAGAATGGTGGTTCTTCGCTAGTAAGTGCATTAAGAATTGCAGCCTAACTGTTGTAAATACTGTCAGGATACAGGCAATTGTGGGCTGCCGAAATCCCAACTTCAATCTCCTGAGTGCCCTAACAAATGTGAAAAGATAAACCTGAAGCTTTCCTTTCCGTAATGTGTTTTTAAAACGCTGAATGCTATTCAGCTGTCAAATGAAAAGTTGTAACAGCAGAGGGCACTAATTTATCACATATATGTAGGAACATGCAAGCAGCTTAGATTTTTTAAAAGCAAAAAGTCATCCTCAGCTATTTCACGGAGATTTCTTTTTCTTCCACTGCTCTTGCAAAGGGCAGGAAAGACCCAGAAAGAAGTTCCCTTAAGAACAAACCTAGCATAAGTCAAACCTGCTTCATCCCAGGTCAACGTTACGTATTGTCAGGATGTCAATGCATTCATTCAGACAAAGAGAGATCAACAAGCAACTGTTTTGTTTCTTTCCATCCTCCTTCCCCCCCCCCAACTCTGAGAACTTGAGCTAATGAGAGACAGCTATGCGTGGAGTAAAGAAAAGAGCTTGTTTGTCAGTGCAGTTTTGTCACAAAGGCGGGCAAACCTTAAAACGCTGGCTTGTACCCTGTCCACTCTACTTGGACAAGTTTGAGGCCTTCCTCCAGCCTAAGCAGCCTGCCCTTGACAGAATGAGGCTCCTGAAGCTGGAAAAGGGCTTCAAACTTCGCTCTGCAGAGTAAGCACCAGGATACAAAGCCAAACTTTTAAGCGGTCTAAAATCAAAATATCACCAGTGACTTCAAATTTATCTTGGGACTGAACCTGCACGCAGGAGGACTAAAATACATGTTTGCCACCCAAATCTCACATAGTTTAATTCTCAATTATTATCAGCCTGGCAAGCAGTGGGAGAGAAAGTGGAGACATGGTTTTAACCATAGAGTTTCCAGAAATTCCTAGAGCTACCACTGTCATTTCTGGGTATTTCCCACAAGTGATGTCATTGTGCAGGTGACACCAGTGAATTTTAAAAAAAGTTTTAATTACATTTTTAGGAACCAATCCTGCCCTGACCGGGGGCTTGGAAGCCCTATCAATTATTCAATCTCCTTGTACCCCCTCCAAAAGTATGTTAGTCTATCACAACAGGATTGGACTTTTAGGCTAATTGCAGGCATGAGTAGCATTCTACATGAATCCCAAATGGATAAGTGAAGAAGGAATAAGCGATTATTGCCACAGCGACAAACTGGGCTGAAAAACAGGGCTCTCAGCCAGCAAGGGAACTGATTCTCTTGTTTGGCATTCCACAAGATTTTGGATAGACCTGGAACAGTTCCAGCATTTCAGCAAAAGGATGAACAGCCAAGAACACGGACTGAATTCAGCTTCCCAGAGAATGTGCTGTAAGGTGTCACCATGCCAGCAATCAAGTTAAGCGAATAGCCTGCTTGCATCTCTCAAATGAAGCATGAGAAATCAGACCTTAACTCCATGGCCCAAAGGATTTGCCTTCTACCCTTCTGTCTTTTTAAACATTTTGTGACATTCAGCCAGATCAAGAGTTCTGGTGAGCTCAAATGCTTGCGCAGTGTTTTGCGTCAACTGGGTTGGTCCTAATAAAAGGCATTACGCAGATTTTGTTCTTACTTTTAGGATTTTGCCCGGGACGATGTGGCTGTACAACTTCTGAGAACAGCCAGGGAAACTTCCTACCGGTCAGTCTGCTTAAGGTTGTGCTCTGAATGACAGAGCTACATCGTGGACGTAGAATGATGCCACTCTGGTTAGTACTGCTTTGTCAATCACTGCCGCAGAATTCTAATACACTCTATCTCGATGAGGGGAGGAAACCCCTATCTTCACTACATTTTGACATTTGAGATGCCTAAGATTTTGCCTAAAACCAGGAGGATTGGAAGGAAATATGAGCATCTTGGAACGTCCTGTGTAAAGAGACCTCTCCAACCATACCAAATAAAAAAATACTGATTATAATATCTGCTTTATAATCCTGGCAGTTGGAATTCTAAAAGGAAAGTGAAGCATCTGACCAATCAGATAATCAGCAATGATGTGGAAAGAATGAACGTTAATGTAAAAAATTGTAGGGCCCTACCGCACTTAGCTCCCATCTCCGGGCCCAGCTCCTGCCAACCTAGCAGTTCAAAAGCAAGAAACTGCAAGTAGATAAATAGATACCACTTCGGTAGGAAGGTAACAGCGTTCCGTGCACCTTGGCGTTTAGTCACACCGGCCACATGACCACGGAAATGTCTTCGGATAGTGCTGGCTCTCTGGCTTGGAAACGGAGATGAGCACCACTCCCTAGAGTCGTATTCAACTAGCTTTCGAGCAAGGGAAACCTTTACCTTTACTTTTTTTAATGCACTTAGACAAGGTGCTCATGGTCCAAGTCATAGGCGTGCCATTTCCTACTTCTTCCACAGACAAGCTAGGTCTTTGTCAAGAATCTCGTACACATATTTAGAAATGGTGGGGCACTTTCTCGTTTTAAAAAAGAGAATATGGAACTACACACAGGTATGTGACATGCACAGCATGTGTATGCGCACGCATCACCACCCTTAACATAACATTAGTGACTCCACGTGACTTTCCAAGAAAGAGGTCCCCACATCCTAGAATGGTTTCCTTCACCTTTTACACAATGGTGAACACTTCACGGAGTTTGCAGTGAATGTCTTCGGTGTGGAAGGAGCAAAGTGCACACAGACCACTTCTTTTACTTTCAGCTACCGGTCTTTTTTCTAAATCACCTAACGTAATGCAACTTATGCCGTACATGGTTTTTTTGAACTGTGCAAATTTTCTTTAAATACAGCACTTCCCCGCCCCCACCCCGAATGGCAATTTCTTTTTGAAGCCCTGGAAAATGGTGAGGTATAAGATGTTATAAACAGAGAAGCAGAACTGGAAGTGGGGGTTAAGGCAACAGCTCAGTAGCTACTGAGCGGTTCGCACAGTGGGCGGTAAACCTACCTGCAGCTGGTTGAGCAAGAAGCAGTCGGTGGAAGAATCTTCGGCAAAGCCGCTGCTGTCGGAATGCTGACTTGCAGATCGTAATAGCTGATCTAGGGGAGAGAAAGAAGGGCGGGAGGCAAGCATAAATATGTAAGCCACGTCTTGTGAACCGACACATTCGCAAGTCATATTTGGGCATCAAGAGGATACATACATTTATTTGTCAAATACAGGTTTCTAGCCTTGTCCCAAAAGCTTTGAAATGACTATTAAATAAAAGAAGAGGTCTGACAGGACACTATTTCTGAAATATCACTGCAAGCACCAAAAGAGCAAAAGGTAATGGTTTTCCTTTCTGCATGGAGTTACAAGACCTAACTTGTAGCTGCAGTGGCTCAAGTGGTTAAGACGCTGAACTGCAGGCTGTGGAAGGTCGGTAGTTCAGGAGTTCGAGACCCGAGTTGCCGCATGACGGAGTGAGCTCCCGTCTCTAGTTCCAGCTCCTGCCAACCTAGCAGTTCGAAAGCAAGAAATTGCACGTAGATAAATAGGTACCACTTCAGTGGGAAGGTAACAGCGTTCCGTGTGCCTTGGTGTTTAGTCATGCCGGCCACATGACCACAGAAACATCTTCGGATAGCGCTGGCTCTTCGGCTTTTAAACGGAGATGAGCACCTCAACCCTAGAGTTAGATTCGACTGGCTTTTGAGCAAGGGAACCTTTACCTTTTTACAAGACCTAATGAGCAAGGAAGGAAGGAAGGAAGGAAGAGGGAGGGAGGGCAGGAGAGAGACCAACAGAAAGAGAAAGAAAGAGACAAACAGAAAGCAAAAAAGAAAGAAAGGGGGGGAGAGCGGGAGAGAAACAGAAAGAAAAACAGAAAGTAAGAGACAAACAGAAAGAGAAAGATAGAAAGAGCGGGGGAGAGAGAGGAAAAGACAAACAAACAGAAAAAGAGACAGAGACACAGAGAGGGAAAAGCACACTCTCAGGAAGTGTCCTACTTGTGAAATTTCTACTGGCAATGTGGGATAGCAGCCATCGTTCACATTTCTTGTTTCCTGTTTTGGGGGAGAGGGAAACATTATTTATTCAAATTTCACAGGAGTATCATGTGGGTTTATGCAGGCACTGCTAATTTTCTGAGCTGTCCTTAAGTGCACCGAGCCTCCAAATTCAGAGCATTCTTGAGCCTCAGGAAAACAGACCTTCTCGACTGACATACACAGCGCACCAGCCATGCGAGGTGGCCATCCATGCACCTGAGGACTCTGCAAAGTATCTGCCAGGCCACCATGGTGGTGCTGCTAGTGGAGGTAGAAAGTGCCAGAAATTTACAGCCAACTGATGGCAACCCCGTAGGGCTTTCGAGACAAGAGAAGAACAGAGGTGAGTTTGCCATTGCCTACATCTGCAACCATGGACCTCCTCGGTGGTCTCCCATCCATGTACTAACCAGGCCCAAGCCTGCTTAGCTTCCAAAACCTGATGAAATCAAGCTAGCCTGGGCCTTCCAGGTGACTGACGGAGTCAGAGAGTTATACCAGCATGATGTACCTAACTCTCCATCAACTTCATTGAATCTTACTTGTCTAGCAAGGATCAATTTAAGCACTTTAGGTGCGTGCTAAGTGAAGGATCTGTTGAATTTGGGTCAGATCCTTACTGTACAAATAAATACTGGGAAAGTTGCCCAGTCCCAATAAAATAACAAGCATGCTATGTCTGGTAATGAGGATACTTTAGAGTAGATCTTACACTATGCTGTTGTGGCGGTTCTCCCATGATTCCGTTTCATGTTGCTATGGTAATGCCTGTACCTGGGAGGTCATGTGGGAGAAGTCAATGGCACAGCTATGCCCCATAGCGCTGTAACCTGCTGCTCAGCACCGGAGTGGAGTATAACCACCACACTGGACAGTCCCAGATGACTTCCAGCATTCAGAACCCGTTACCAGACTAGCATAGTAAAGTACATAGCCACCAGAAAGCTACCTCACTTGCACTATAAAAACTGGACTTGGGCATATAACTAGTGACAAACAGCTTGAACAAAAATTACGGAACGCTGCCTTCCGCGACGATTCTCTTTGCTTCCTCCCACCTCCGCCCCAGCAAACCGTGTCCCACCAGTAATGCATATGAAATATCGTAGCCAAGAATACTTGGCTACAACATCAGTTATTGAGGCTTAGGTTTTCACTTGGAGCAGATTTCCACAAAGTATTTCCATATGCAGATCCGCAACTGGGCCAGGGAAGCATAACGCTAGAGCCATGGGACGGCCACATTTGTATATCCTTTCCTTTCAACGTGTGGTGGACAGCACTACTATTGGATGAAAAATTCCTACGTTAGGAAGCCTATTCCCATATGGGAATTTATTTATAAATATACAGTGCTGGAATCAGTTCTGAGTTACTCCACCAAAGATATTACCCATCTGTAAATGATTCTGGTGTGGCTTTATTTATTGAAATTTACCCCTTCATCTCTCTGCTGTCTTCAGGACAATCAATTTCAGAATATTAGTGCCTTTGGGTTAGCGACTGTATTTTCACAAAGAGAAAGGACCAGACTCCAACTTTTTTTAAAAAGGGGATTTCTATAAGTTTTATTTATTTCATCTTTCTCCCCTAATGGGGACCCAAAGCGGCTTACATCGTTCTCCTCTCTTTCATTTTATCCTCACAACAACCCTGTGAGGTAGGTTAGGCTGAGAGTGTGAGGCTGGCCCAAGGTCACCCGGCGAGCTTCCAACGCATGAGTGGAGATTCAAACCTGTGTCTCCCACATAATAGTCCAAGACGACTGAGAGATCGCACAGCAAGTTGGTATCTCTCTAGCAAAGTTTATCCCACCCTTTGTCCAAGGAGCTCAGAGCTGCAGACACAGCTCGGCTTCCCCCATATTATCATCGCAGCAACCTTGCAAGGTAGGTTAGGGTTAGGCAAGGAGGAAGTGATTGGACTAAGGTCACCTAATAAGTTTTGGTGGCTGAGCAAGGATTTGAACCAGAGTCTGTAGCCCAACACTATAATCACTATACAGCACTGGTCCCCAGAACCTCCACTAGCACGGCAGAGTCTTGATCATTATCATAATCTAGAATCACAGAGTTGGAAGGGGCCATACAGGTCATCTAGTCCAGCCCCCTGCTCAGTGCAGGATCAGCCTAGGGCATCCCTGAAAAGCAGTTGTCCAGTCGCTGCTTAAAGACTGCCAGTGAGGGGGAGCTCACCACCGCCCTAGGCAGCTGATTCCATTGTGGCCCAATTCTTACTGTAAAAAGGTTTTCCCCAATATCCAGCCGGAACCTTCCCACCCTTAGGTTAAACCCATGATTGCGAGTCCTGTCCTCTGTGCCAACAGGAACAGCTCCTGCCCTCCTCTAAGTGGCAGCCCTTCAAATACTTAAAGAGATCAATCATGTCTCCCCTCAACCTCCTAGTGGTGTATGGAAAAATGATGGCTTGGGATGCAGATGTGGGGGGGGGGGGGGAAACACAGGGCCATGCCATTGAGTCACAACTGATGCATGGTGAGTCCAATCATAGGGGGCTCATAAGAAAATAAGAGCAGCCCCAATGGATCATGCCAATGGTCCATCTAGTCCAGCATCCTGTCTCCTACAGTGACCAGCCAGTTTCTCTGAAGGGTCAACAACAGGGCATAGAGGCCCAGACTGTCCCCTGATGCTGCCTCCTGGCTCTGGGATTCAGAGGTTTGGCGCCACTGAACGTAGAGCTTCTCCCGCCCCCCTGCCCCCCCCCGTCACCATGGCTAGTAGCCACTGATAGACTTATCCTCCATGAATCTATCTAATCCCCTTTTAAAGCTGTTTATTCCTGTCGACATCACTACAACCTCCGGCAGCGAATTCCACATTTTAATCACTCTGTTCAAGGAAAGAGATGAGCAAGAGGTGGTTTGCCATTGCCTTCTGCTACATAGCGACCTTACTCAGAGCTCTCTCAGCCCCACCTACCTCACAGAGTGTCTGTTGTGGGGAGGGGAAGGGAAAGGAGTTTGTAAGCCGCTCTGAGACTCCTTTGGGTAGGGAAGGGCGGGGTATAAATGCAATCTCTTCTTCTTCTTCCTTGGTGGTCAAGTTTGAGGAATTAGATACGTTCCACATTATTCATAGGTGGTTAAGCCACAAAAATTGGTAAGCCTTAACATTATGCCAGCTGGATGTCCCAGAAACAGCTTGGAATACATTTTGACCTCCTGGTTGATCTGGTAGCGATACAAAAGGCAGGGAAAGCAGAGGAACTGAACCCTGTGGCCCACGCTCATCAGTGATGAAATATGAGGAACTGTGTTTTATAGAAACAGACAGGCCTCATTGACTGCAGTTGCTCTTGCAAACAGCCAGGTCAAACATTCAGTGTTTTCAGAAGGCAAGAATTTGGTCGTAGTCACTTCCCCTGCCTGCTGCCTCAGTGGACGCTGCCAAAGAACAAAACCAACCCCCCCCCCAGCCTATACTGAAATCCAACTTTTGAATTAGGCACAGAGGAGAATGTATGACTGGTTCCAAATGCGGCATACTGAACTCAGCGTGGACTGGCTTCCAAAACACTGTGGTAATGGCCGAAATGATATCCAGTTGCAGTTGTGTGCTAACAGCCAAATGCTGCGATGAGCATACAGAGAGCAGTTCCATGCACACTCCACTTGAGTATGGACTTGCTTTGCAAAGCCCACATCAGAAGCATGATACATATATTTGAAGGGGAAGAAAATGCACTCTTGGGAGAGGGGGATAATTCTTCTGGGGCAAGATAAGTTCTGCTTCACCCTGACCTTGAGCTTCTGCTGCTGACAAACCTTGCATCAACATCAGACCAGATTTCTACTTCCTCACTCCTAAGGGCCTCTCCCTCCCACAGCACTGATCACGCTTAAACATTTACACATCCTCCCTCTTTTAAAAGTTTCGGTGTATGCTGAACGAAGAGACAAAGAACTGCCCCAATGCATTTAACGCAGCTGAATACTCCACTAATGAAAGACAAGAACTGGTAAATCTCCAGAATCCCCCAGAAATAAGCAAAGGGACATGTTTGGAAGCCACAATTTTGAACAACTCTCTACTGGTTCCATCTTCATCTCTCGCCAAAACCACGGACTGGCAGGATGCTACTGATTTGTCAACAGAAGCACCTCAACTTCTCGATCCGATCTCTTCAACACCAACTTCGATGAATGCATCTAAAGATGCCAAGGTTATAAACCTTTGCAAGACTGCAGATAGGGAATTACGGAAACAGGAAATGAAACAACAGTTACACAAGGCACTAGGACTTCAGTGACAGAATAGCTTCCTAGGGCTGATTGGGCCAAAATCAATTTAAAATAAAGAAAATTTTTGTCACTTGACCTGTTGTGAGGCTGCAGCTTTTTACCCACGAGTTGCCACGGAGACCTGCAGCTTCAGTATGGCGGCAGGTTCCCATAGGGAACTTGTGAAAAAAGTAACATCTAATTGGCCAAGTCAAATCAATTTCCCCCCCTGCCAGGCTTATTGTTAATCCTCCATTTTTTTTCCTTAAATGTTGTCAAGTGTGTAGTTGCCCCTCCTCAGCCTAGTATTTGGGGGCTGTTAGTGACTCTGTCCCTACTCTGTGTTGGGGCAGGATGGATTTGCCTTCACACTTTAGGATGGCTACGCCCCTGAGTTTATTTAATACTCTGCTTCCTTGACCAATGTTCCCTCTAAGCTGTGAAGTCTTGTGAGCAAAAATTCAACTTTGTCAGCTACTGGCATTTAAGTTGTGAGCGAGCGATTTGGTTACTGCATAAATTAGTTTGCTCTGGAGCCATCCTTCTTCAGCTAAGACAAAAATGTGTGAGCCAGAGGCTAAAAAACTGTAGCTCACATGAACTCAGCTTAGAGGGAACATTGTCCTTGACCTTATTCCAGGGGTAGGGTAAAAGGTAGTTTCTCTCCCCCCCCCCCTTGTTTTGCTAGGCTGTCCACTCATTTTTATTATATGCTTTTAATCTACTGATTTCATTTTGGAAGTTTGAAAAAACGGTTTGTAAGGAAATTTTCCCTGCTTGGGGGGTGGGGGGAGATCTCTTTCAAGGGACATTTTTCATGTCCCCGGTTTAATCGGCCATAGATGATGCTGTCCCAGGAGTGGCCCCTACCGGTGAGTGTTGTATTGCAGGCATCATGGAAAGCTGTGTTTCTGTATTTGACTTGCTCTGAGTTGTAATGTTTTATGCCTGCAATTCTAAAATGCATATGAATTGTGGTATCAGATAAAGGGGGGGGGAGTTTCGGTGTACGGTTGTGTGTGTGTTGAAACAAGACACATTGCTCAGGAGAAGAGGGAGTGTCTTAACAAACTGTCAAAAAAGGGCCAGCCAATCAGCATTCTGCAAAGTCAGGTGCTCCCTCAACTACTTAGAGAGACTGAAAAAATGCACTCCCTTATCGAGCACTCCTAAAGGTCAAGAGGATTTGACCACACACTAGAATTCCACCTTAGTTCACATCTGCACGTCTCCACCTAAACTAATCCTTATCATATCTTCTTCTGCACACTCGACAAACCAGTTTCAACCTGATAATTGCTAAAATCTATGCTGTGCTGACTCAGTTCTAACCCCAAAACCAGGGGGGGAAATCCAAGGGAGATCCAACAGCACGGTCACATTCGAGCTCTGCCACGCTCGACCCAAAACGTTGCTCCGATCAGTCAGTAAAGGGAGGGAGGCATCACCAACTAAGTCTATCATCAGCTCTTGAGATCTTAAGGCCCTGGACTAGGGAGAGGTCCTTTTCTGGAAGAAGGAGGCTTGCTTTGATGGAGGATGGCGTAGCAAAAGGGAGCCGTAGGGTCCAGTTTAGGATTTTTTTGTTACTTTAGAAAATTTTTGTGCCGCCACTCTGCCCAAGGCAGCTTACAAAATAAAACGCAGAACATTAAATTATATTCCTTAACAATCAGAATAAATAAACCCAGTCGCGGCACAAAACCACAGATCACAGAGCAAAGTAACCATTTCCAGACTAAAACACACGTTATTAATATTTTTAATTGTGCGTATGGAGCTGGTCCCTAATCTGGGGCTTTTCGGCCACTTGATCGTGCACTAATGGGTGTTGCGAGTTATGCTTACGATTATTTATTTACTTCATTTACACCCTGCCTTTCTCCTCAGTAGGGACCCAAAGTGGCTTACATTGTTTTCCTCTCCTCCATTTTATCCTCACAACAACCCTGTGAGGTAGATTAGGCAGAGAGTCTGTGACTAGCCCAAGGTCGCC
>NW_015162498.1:384281-407503 GCF_001447785.1 Gekko japonicus
CCATGGAAGAGCGGGGATTTGAACCTGGGTCTCCCAGAGCCTAATCCAACGCTATGCTGTATAAAGGCAGCTTTGTATGTCATATTTAGTTAACGCCTTCTGCATTTTCAGGAGATGCTGGTGTTAATGTTCATTGTACCCAGCCAGAGGTATGTTTTAATATGAGAGTTGGGACCACAGCAAGAGTTGATGGGACAACACAAGAGTGGCCAAGTTCAGGTCACGCTTAATGGAAGAGACAAAAGAAGTTACGTTCTTGAAACGACGTCCCCCCCCCCCCCCCCCGCCTCTTGGCCCTCCACTTCATTAATATAAAACGGAAGAGTGACCCTGATCATATTAACGATTTTTAATTTATAAGTCTAAAAACTCAAGTTTAAAAGTTTAGAATGCCAATTTATTTTATGATTCAGGCATCTTTTGTATGGTCAAATCTAGCTTGTGACAACTTGAGTTAGGCCTGACATAGCCACGACTATCTATTTTATAATTTCTTTGGGATTGTATTATTGGGAAATGCTTCTAATATTGTATGCCAATAAAAGGTATTTGAATTTGCTTCTTTGCCCTGTACTTCATTAAGCATTTCAGCAAGTTCTTCATGTTTATAACACATCACAAGTGAAGCTTTTGATTCCAATCCTGATTCTTCTTCACAAAAAAGAAGGGGGGGGGGAAGGGAACGAAACACACTTCCGCTCGAGTTACGTAACAACAAACGCCAAAACTGCACACTCCAGAGAAACTCGTTTGGCTACTTCAGATGCGCCTCCTAAGCGGTATGCTGCTGTCATCGGCATGGGAGACTTTTTTTTTTTTTTGGCAAAACCATGTGTTTCAAGGGGTGGAGGGAAAAACAAAAGGCAAATGATTATTTTAAGCTCTCCCCCGCTTTAAAAATAGAAAGCACGATTTGTAAACAAAGGGCACTACGAAAATCGAGAAGCATGTGTGACTGCGCAGCATCAGTAGCTGTAAAACTCGGTGGATTTTACATAAAAGTCCAAAGAATGTTTTTATGGTCTCTTAAAAAGAAAAAAAGGAGGAGGAGGAGGAAAGACCATACCAATCAGCGTTGGCTTTCGACAGTGTACAGTTCACAGCAAGCCTATTAAAAGCGTCACTCAGACGGCAATAAAAGTTAGCGATCTAGCACAGCCTCCACGGCAAAGTCACAATGCCGCCATAAATATATCTGAAATTCATAACATTCTGTGCTGGACAGCATAACTCTGGCATGGGCAGTGAAACAGCCTGAGAGACACAGAGGCCCAGGGATGGATAAAGGGCTTCTGAACCAAGTTTTGGGCTTCAGGAACAGACCACGGAAAACAGGTGGACAAGAATGAGACTGTTCACTGTGGCATCAGGACAGAGCTTCTGTGTGGTGCTGAAGGAAGCTTAGCAGGAGAAAGACTCTCAGAAGGAAAATGGGGGCAAGACGAGCTCGTTACTATAATAATAATAATAGTAATAGTAGTAGTAGTAGTAGTAGTGGTGGTGGTGGTAGTAGTAGTAGTAATAGTAGTAGTAGTAGTAAGATTTATACTCCGCCCTTCACTCGGAGTCTCAGAGTGGCTTACAATCTCCTTTCCCTTCCCCTCCCCACAACAGACACCCTGTGAGGTAGGTGGGGCTGAGAGAGCTCCAAGAGAAACTGCTTATGAGAGAACAGCTCTGAGAGAACTTGTGACTGACCCAAGGTCACCCAGATGGCCGCATGTGGAGGAGTGGGGAATCAAACCCCGTTCTCCAGATTAGAGTCTACCACTCTTAACCACTACACCAAACTGGCTCTAATAAAAATGAAGCCACCAGTTAAACTAAGCCCATTCACACGTACAGACATATGGATGCCTGGATCCAACTGCATTCCAAACATTTGATCCCCAGGGCAAAGTTTGGTTTTGGAGATGCCTGCTCAAAAAGATACTTGCAGGCATTTTCTCAGGCGGCTGCCAGAGCAATGGGCAAACTCCCCCGCTTTGCAACAGAGACCAACATCATTAGAATTCCAATCTCTCGTCATAAACAACATGACAACCCTATGAAGGGGGGTTAGGCCAACGTCAAAGTTTTTAAGTTGTCCAATGAGCTCCAGGGGTGAGCATGAGTCAGAACCTGGGTCTCCTGTTCCAAGTATAACAGTTCACACACAAAACCACAACGGTTGCTTTCCCCACTTATAGCTGTCGCTGATGCGGCCCAATCCAACATGATGGACAAAAAAAACCCCTTATTCCTCAGTAGAAACAAAAAATGCATGTTTCGCTCACCCTTGCCATAGGTCGTTGTGAGGATAAAATGGAGGAGAGGAGAACAATGCAATCTGCTGGGTCTCCTTTGGGGAGAAAAGTGGGATGGATGGATGGGATAGCATGGAAGGAATATTTTGGACCCACTGTGGGTTTTTTCCTCCCTGGGCAAGAAGAGAATCTGTATAAAAGGCCACCAAATCCCCCTTTAGAGCAACATCTGCCAATGTGTGGTGATATTCTCAGAACACCTCTAAAGTAGTCTGGGAAACTCTTGAGGTTCACGATGACTACCTACTGCTTTTGGAGGGGAAACAGGATTTCACCTCTGTTAGACAGCACAATTCAGACTTCTCTCAGCAAGCCAGAGTAGGTAAGTGTTGGGATTTGCAAGCGTCACCCTTCAGTCACGACAGAATTAATTTGCTGTTTCTGTATGTTAATGTTAGTTAGTTAGCACAGCACCTATCAGATGCCGTGTAGAATCTTCCCGCCAAGAAGGGGGATGTATTATCCCTAAAGAGATGAGCAGTAGATTGACTACTGGCTAATCAATATATGAGAGATGGTACATGCTGTTTGGCACACACGCCAGGGTGGGGCTTTGGGAGGAAACTTTCCTTTCCTTTGTCCTCTGCCTCAGAACACTTAGAGCTCTCACGCACGTTAGCAAACGAACGAGCAAGATGGAGACGAGTTAGTTAGGATGCTGTTTTTCCTCCACATAACCCTTCCCTAATTTTATGTAGTAAACGTTCTTTTTCTTATACGCTAAACATGCACCCATGTCTGTGTATGCTTTATTTCCGCTGTGCAACACTGCTCTGCTAAAAGAACCCGACAGTAAGACTGAGGAGGCTTGGAGAATCCCGGGCCATCATGGGGCAACCAAAGGGACAGAGGGCAAGCCCCCTGAAAGGCTGGCAGTGCTGCTGGGGACTCGGGTTACCCCCTAAGGACAGCCCTTCTTTCTTCCCCCTTTCGATTGCTGGCATATGAACATCTCTACAGGTAGATGTTGCAGGTGTCGTGGGCTAAAAAAAGAAAGCACGACCCACTCTCAACCTATAACATGATGCCTGGTTCTTTCTGTGTTTCTTTTTTAACCACGAGTGGTCCTGATAGCTACAGCTAGCTGTGCTCAGCCTGGGGAACAAGACTGGCTGTGCAACCTGGCAGGCGCGAAGGAACTGCCATGTACATGGCAGACACAGACTTTTTCTTCGTAGGGACAAGCACATGAGGTTTCCCTGTGGTTGCTGTGGCTCCCAAATACAGTGTAGCCGAAACAGGTCTATACCTTCTAGCAAAAACCTACTGAATATTCAGAACATCTGGAAAGAATCTGTTCCATGTTCCTCAACCTGGCAGGTTTCCCCACAGTTTCCCTGCCCCGGTCCCCCAGCAGTGGCCTTTCACACCCCTCAGCACTTTTTATTTATTTATTTTAAAACCAGCCACTGAACGTTGTTCTAACAATGCATGACAGCTTCTCTGAATCTCCAGCTTTCTTAAAAAAAAAAAAAAAAGGAAGATCCTTGGCTTCTTGAAGAGATTTGTCCGTCCCTTTATCTCTCTGAACAAGTAGGGATAGAGACTTACTTTAAAAGAAAGCTGGGGTTCAGAGAGGCTGTTGCACTTACTGTTATAACATTATATCAATATAACAATATTCAGTTGCTGATTATTATTATTTTTAATCACTCCTATGGTGGGAAGAGAAAATGTCCACAGTGGGGGAAATGGCTGCCAAGTGGGAAAATCTGATCTCTCCTGCCCATGTGTCAGCCATTCAGGCTTTGCTTGATCGTTCCCAAAACCTCGAGCAAAGCGGATTAGTGAAAGATAGGAGGAAAGCCAAGGAAACATTGGTAGGTGTATGAATGACCACAATATAGTGAGGAAGCGGTAAAAACCCACTTGCAACAGTATGAGGGAAGTAACTGGCCATGGTGTGAGACAGGATGCTGGACTAGATGGACCACTGGTCTGATCCAGCAGAGCTCTTCTTATGTTCTTAGCACTGAACTGTATGGAAACAGCCTATGTCACCCACAAATTCTGAAGTGTTTTTTTTGTAGCCTATGTCACCCACAAATTCTGAAGTGCTTTTTTTTTTGCAAAATCAATTTCAAAATATCCTCAACTGATAATAAGGCCCAGTGCACTGTACTTCTGTGCAATCAGTGTTCTAAGGAACATTCAAATCCTGCATGCAACGGACAATTTAGGTTTACAGAATATGTAATTTTAAGGTTTAAAACAGTCATTTTAAATGACAGGGATCAGCAATAAAAACATACAGCCTTTCAATTTCCCTAACCGATCCTTGAAGTACCAAGAAGTCAAACCATTAACTGAGGTTACCCGCCCTGATTTCCCCCCTGTCATTTAAGGTGCCACTCCACGAGAAAAACACCACGACTGGAAAACTTAACTGGGAAGCAGACTAAGATCTTTTGGGTGGGCTGAACTTCAAGGACTAAAATCAGGATGTCAAATGGACGCTCTGAGAAAAAAAAGGGCTGCACTGGAGCTGTCGGGGAGGAGAAAGAAGTTCACTCACCTTTTTTTGTTTTCGCTAAAGCCAGCTGGCACATACTAGGCATATGAGGGATCTCTCCCTCGGTGCTTTGGATCTGCAACAAATGAAGAAAAAAATCCAAGTATTTTAGAGTTATGATTAACAGGCATTGTGTTCACTGGTCAGTTCGTGTGAAACTAAACACCCTGCGGAACGGGTTATTTTGCTGATTAGCAATTCTGATGCAGTCGAATTTGGCCAGCTGAAGAAACTGCTCAGGGTTCCCCACCATCTGTGCATCTCCTTTTGGACTTCCTGGACTGGCAAATACGTACTTTGGAAGAAGCACACAGAGCTCTAATGTTAAAAGACCATGACATCATGTCAGTATTTAATGTTGACAGAAGTGGAGGTTTTTTAAGGGAGATGCTGCACAGCGATTGCCTTGTTCTTATCCATTCTGTGAGGGTCCTCTTTTTTAAAAAAAAAATTACGAAGCAAGGAGTACACATATTTGCATTTCACAAAATTCTCCCTCAGGCTCTGTGTCTGTAAAGGGCATTATCCTACAGATCTTCAGAGGGTAACATAAAGCCCCTGTCAGATGTTACAATCCACCTGTACCGGGAGGTCAGCAACTGTGGTCAAATCCTCTTTGATATTCAGAGCCAGCAGGATGTCTGAAAGGGGCAATGTGTGGATTTCCAGATTCAGTACATATGATGCTAACCTCAGTTTTGTGAAGCATGAACAGAAGTTGTACGCGTGTGTGAAATCCACATGCTGCCCCATTCAATGAAGCATGAACAGAAGTTGTACGCGTGTATGAAATCCACATGCTGCCCCAAGCAAACAACACGGAGACCATGCCTATCAGGAGGGCCTAGGGAAAGTTCACACTCTTGATATGCATGGTTGCCAAGTGCCTGGAATGTGTGAAAAGGACTCTGTGGTAGAAGAAGGACTTTGTGGTAGAAGAAGGACTCTGTGGTAGAAGCAATTCCACCCTTGTTTTGGGAAGCAAACCCTACTTCCCTTTTTATCCACACTTCCCTTTTTATCCAGCCCCTATGTTTAAACAAATAAGAGGCTGCAAAACAGAAAAGCTAGGTCTTACTTTATCATTTTTAGTTGGGAGGGAAGATGGTGGGAAGGAACGCAGCATGGTATAGCCTGATTCTGTCAGATCTTGGAAGCTAAGCCGTGTTGATACTAGATGGGAGACCACCAAGGAAGACTCTGCAGAGGAAGGCAACGATAAACCGTCTCCGCTTCTCACTTGCCTTGAAAGCCCCTTGCTAAGGTCGCTATCAGTCGATTGTGACTTGACGGGACATACATTTGCAACAAAGACACTATGGGTTTATTTTAAAGAAAGCACACTTATTTTATTGAACAGAGGGTAAGGGTGTATTTGCAAATGCAGGTTCACCATCGCCGAGTGACTTCAGACACTACAGAGAGGTTTCCATTCATATCGGCAAGCATTACCTCGAAAGCCAGGCATTCTAACGGTCATCACGACGGGATACGTCAAGGGCGTGCAACGCTACAATTTCCTTTTGGAGACCCTGCGAGGCACTCCAATACAGCTTATCCCACTTACAGGCTAGAGAGAAATGGCAGCGCAATATAGCTCCTTTGTTTGAGCAGCCAAACAAAAAGTCACTCTCAATTAATTGTTAGGTAAGCAGTTCTTGAGTGATTCCCCCCACCATTCTAGGCGCTGGACAGGTCAGCTTTTGTTTGAAGGCTATTGGACATTTATGCACAGAACAAAAGGGCTGTTTGGTAGACGCCAGTCTAGGCTACTGAAAGAAAATCAGTGCCTAGGCAGAAATCAAATTACAATGTGACAGTTACGAGAAGAGAAACCATCTCATTAAAGGCAATCGATGTACTTAAAGACAAACAAATGTGCCACAGAAACGTGCCACGCGCCTTTGTGGTCTTTGCTCCATGGATAAATTAGGTTTGCCCCTGGGGTACTTATATCTCTGGGGTGCAGTTATTCTCTGTGTAGACTTTCAATTATCTCTCAGGAGTTACCGCTATCCACCTTTTAAGATGTTGTGACCAGCTACTTCCATATTACAGCGATTACCTCTTGTCAGGTGGAAAGTGGCGTCAAGTCACAGATTACTTATGGCGACCTCGTAGAGTTTTCGAAGCAAGAGACGTTCAGAGGTGGTTCGCCATGGCCTGCCTCTGCATCATGACCCTGGTATTCCTTGGCGGTCTCCCATCCAAATACTAGCCAAGGCCGACCCTGCTTAGCTTCCAAGATCTGACGAGATCGGGCTGGCCTTGGCTATCCAGGTCAGGGTCTTGTCATATTAGTGAAGCAGGAAAACTCAATACTTCTACTTAAATAAAAAGTGACATTGACAACAATACAGAGAAAACATGTTACGGGTCAGCCAGCGAGAGCCAGTCACGATGATGCTGGGAGTGCTACGGGTAGCGAGGAAGCAGCAGAAACAGACTCCAGCTCACAACTGGGCACTGACGGCCAGGCCCTCGAAGGCCCCATCACCCAATCACTGAAGGAGCTGCCAACTGAAAGCCGCACCCTCACAGCCCAAGCCCTGGACCCAGGATTGGACAAGACCCCACGGGCCACCTTGCCCCCCATCTCTGGAGCCATTGGAATGCCAGCAGCAGAGAGCTTGGTATGAACTACTCAAGAGAAGGCAAAGCGCACGCCTAGACGCCCAGCAACACCTGGGGCGAACAAGCCAGGAAGATCACCCCCACACTAGCCTAACGCAACCCAGCTGTGAACCAAGCATAAATGGGGAAGCAGAAGACGGGCTAGATGTGGAAGCAACAAGTCAAAATCCTTCTGACACTGTGACCACTGCATTGGATCCCGCCTTGTTCCTGTGACTCTTCGGACCGTTCCCTGACTCTGCCATAGTCTCGCTCCTGAACCTGTTCATGGATAACTCTTGGACTTCCAGACGTTGCAGTACGGACTGACTCCTGGACTCTGTGCATGACCTTGGACTGGATTTTGACCATGCTGCTTGAATTGGTGCCCTTGCCCAGGGGTCATTTCGTAGAAAAAGAGGTGCAAGGGCTCATTAGCATAACTTATTTGCATATGCCACCCCCCCAGGGGGTGGGGCTTGTTGCATGTGCCCAGCCCCTGGACTCTTTACTGCCAGAGCTCCGCTCCTATGCACTCCTGCAGGAAATGACCCGTGCCCTTGCCTAACTCACTCCCAGTTCTAGCGGCACGACCCGTTCCCGGCCCAGCTCACAACAATATGGCTGTACTATTCTATTCCAGTCAAAACAATAAAGACTTCTGTGGCTCCTTAAAGATAAACCACTGTGTTTTTCTTTAAGGTTTCACAAGATATTCTGTTACTTTCAATGTATTAATTTAAGTCTCTTGATTATGGTGAATCTTTGAGGCATTCAGGTTATATAACAGACCTTTGTGTCACCTAGAAAGACTCTGAGAGGGTCAAGGTTTTCTATAATTTTATTTTTAGAGCTACTCTTGGGTGTTGGAATGTTCAAACTCACTTTGAGTCTATTGGATACAGCAGAATCTCTCCGGAAAAAAGTTAAATATTATGAAGTACAGGACATAGCCTCCTTTGTTTTATTGGCTCTTTGGGAACATCCTGCCCCCTTTTGCCATTCACATCAGAAACCAAGAAACCTATTTTAAATCTGTCAAGCATTCTGAAACTGAATGACACAAGAAGCTATAAAAACAGCTGCTTCTTAATTACAGAGGAGGAGGATGTACCCAAATTCTAAACAAGGAAGGAAGACAAAACTTCCAACCACAGTACTTAAAGAAATAAGACATGCAAAACACTCGATTCTTCCATTTTAAAGAGGGAGATGATCTCCCGAATCTCGTAACACTGTTTTACTATTCTTCACAGGAGGAAATTTATATTCAATGAATATTCATCTGGCAGGTTATTTTGGCATTTCCTAGAATAGAGGCACAGCGTCTGAAATGTAGAGTGACTGTTTCAATAGCTTACTCAACGTTTATTTTGTAGGTATGGGTGCCATCCAATATGAGTTTTCCAAAATCTCCAACTTGTATCTGATGAAGGGAGCTTTGACTTTAGAAAGCTTATATCTCAAAAATCTTATTGGTCTCTAGGTGCTCCTGGACTCAAATCTAGCCGTTCAAAGTCAGGTGGATGCGTCACACCCTTTTAAAATCCCATGAAATGTAGGGGAAAATTCACTGTTTAATTCATAGCAACCAAGCCATGCACTAGTGGATCTAATGCATATTTTAGCCTGCTGTTCCTCTAAGGAGCTTGGAGTAGTATACGTGGTCCTTTCCCCTGCCCTTTATCCATTCACAACAGTCTACAACACCAGAGCACTGTGAATAGATAAAAGAGGCAGAGAAGAGCCATGTACAACCTTCTGAGCTTTACAAAGCTAGTGTATGTAGCGGTAAGAGTGCCTCATGAGGGCTGGGGAATCCATGGCTGAGCAGAGATTAGGATCCAGCTCTTCCCTATTTGGCTTGCTAGGCTTTCCACTGATTGCCATCATTGTCTGCCACCACTCAAAAAAATTAAAAATGCCAGTGTCTTCTGCACTGGTACGTCACTTCTGGATACAACCCAGAAGTGACAATGGGTCGCTCTAGGAATTGCCAGAAACTCTGTGGTTTCCAGTGATTCCTAGAGCTACCCACCAATGTCACATTTCCCCCTCCCCATGTTCCCGCCCACTGGTTGGCAGGATCAGCCTGGCAACCCTATCCCCGGTCCTGCTCTGAATTTTAATCACTACATCACACTGGCTCTCAGTTTCTTTTGGGAGGGTATCACAGAAGTTCCCAGTATCAAAATGCTGCACTTCCTTTCAGTGGTTGGCCTGGCAGGAGGCAATCTACATGCCAAGATTATTCTGTGAAGGGCAAGGAAGAATTGCTATGCTGAGCTTCGGGAAAAGAACCTTTTCTAGTCTGCATGACTTCCCAAGCATATATATTCTCATTCTCTTTCTCTCTCTCATTTCACTGGAGTGACGTCAATGGTCCATTTCCAAAACACAATATTTTAATAACTCCACCGTCTAATGGTTGTAGGAAAATGCAGGTTTAAAATTTAAAAAGACAACAAGAACTTGAAATGGTGCCAATGAATGGATTACTGGAATGGGGAAATTCACCTTTAAGACCCACAGCACTATCAATTTTCCTTCTGGCTCCATAACAGAATATGCCGTAAATAAGAGTTGCAACCATCTAAGCCTATCTGATGAAAGTTTGTCACCTAACTACCCGGAGCTTTTAAAAAAAGACCTTGACATTCCCATTTCACCCCCGCTCAACTTTTAGATGCCTCCCTCAGTCTTCAGATGTCCTCTGTTGATAAAATTGCTTGGTTTCTCTTCTTTCTCAAAACAAACTCTGACAACATGGTGTTTTGTTAATATAGAAACAGCCATTATCAAAAACTTCCTCTCAGGAAAAGGCATATTTTCAAAATATCAAGCCGAAAGCATTGTGTGACTCCTAGCATGCCTTTAAAAAAAATCGGATAAAATATCATTGAAACAAAAAGTGCTTCAGCTTTGCCCAAGGAAACAATATAGTGATATTTTTATATTCATTTTTGTTGTAATATCAATTGTCTCCAGGGGTGAAGGGAGGCAAAATATCCTCTATGCCCATTCTGGTGAACCAGCAGAACAATATGGTCTTACGCAAGAGAAGAGATGACAGAACCTCTCAGGGGGCTGGCTTCGCATGTTATGTTACAAAAAGGAAATGGTTCAAAACAAGCCTTACCAGAAACAGAGGGGGAAAAACACTGCACAGAACCAATAAAGCTGGCTCTGACCCACAAAATTTCACCATAAATAGCTACTAATAAAAGTTTTCTTTTAAAAGGGCCAATTGACACTTTCGAGGTAGATGCCAGCCTCTAGGTGGGCCCTGGGGATCCCCCGGAATTACAGGTTGTCTCCAAACATCAGTTCCCCTGGAGAAAATGGCTGCTTTGGAGAGCGGACCGTATGGCATTGTAGCCCTCTGAGGTCCCTGTCTTCCCCAGGCCCCATCCCGAAATCTCCGGAAATTTCCCAACGTGGATCTGGCAACCGTACTCCACTACCCCCTGCCGGTGGCAAACCTACTTTGAGGCAATATGCCATAACATGGCTACTCCTTAGGGCTGCCATATGCCTGCCGGAGCAGGAGATCTCTCACCCTCAGTGGACATCGCCTGCTTGTACTACAGCAGGCCGTGGCAGAAAAATCAACCAACTGCCATGACAACACTTGCGGGGGAAATCCGGTAGTGGCATCATGCCTCTCTAGGACTGCCGGAAGCTCTAAGTTTGTAATATAGAGTTTCCAGCAAGTCCTGGAGAGTCATGGCATTGCTTCTGGATTTTGCCCAGAAGTGACCCCATGCCATTGTCGATGGCTACCCTCCACGCCTGGCAACCCTACTACTTCTCTGGCAGAATATCACAGACTACCCTTGAAATCAGCATCACTCTTGACGCTCCACGCCTGGCAACCCTACTACTTCTCTAGCAGAATACAGACTACCCTTGAAATGAGCATTACTCTTGACACAGCAACTTCACCATTTTCCACAATGATATCACACAAAAAATGTTGTCATAGAGTCAAACTAAGGGGACATCACCATATTAACAGCCCACAAACTATCTATGTAAATCAGACTGAAAAACTATACAGGTATAGTTAATTACTTATAACAAGAATAAATACAATGGTTTCTTCAAAACATAATAAGGGTACAATGTTCTACAATATTCCAATACTATTCCAATATTCCAATGAAGAATCCGGATATTAATCCTGATAGGAGACTATACCAGCATTGTAGAATCATGGAATTAACCTCTTGAAAATGTATGACTGGTGGCCCTTCTATGCAGTCGCTGTTAGCTATTCTTGTGAATCCTTTTGTATTCTTACAAATACCTGAAAGGGAAATTCCTCTTATACGGTCTGATGTTAATCACTGCTTTAGATGTCTATGAATTACTTATAATAGCTATAATTCAAGGTGCTGGTATTGACCTTTAAAGCCCTATATGGCCAGGGTCTGACATACCTGCGGGACTGCCTTTCCCCATATATACCCCAGAGAGCAACACGGTCAGGGTCACAACATTGACTGACCATTCCAGGCTCTAAGGACGCCAGGCTTGATGCCACCAGGGTCAGGGCCTTTTCAGTGGTGGCTCCATACTGGTGGAACGAGCTCCCTCTTACAGTTCCGCAGGGCCTGCAAGACGGAGCTCTTCCACCAGGCCTTCAATTAGGAGCCGCCACACCATTACCACCAACATCTGTAGGCTATAGGTCGGCCCTGGAAGGGTGAGCATGCCACACCACTGTGCAATGCTGAAGACCTCTAAACTGGAAATAACTGTTGTATATTATATTGTATGCCATCTTGATGACTGTACATCGACTATTATCACTAGCACTTTAATAATTAGATTGTTTTAATGTTTATAATGCTTAAAATCTTTTAATTTTTGTAGATGGTTTTATGGTACTGGGTACCAACTTATGTAAGCCACCCTGAGCCTGCTCGCGGGAAGGGCGGGGTATAAATTGAAGTAATAAATAAATAAATAAATAAATAATTTCTTGAAGACGACATATTGAAACGAAATTTAATATCCGGATTCTTTGTTGGAATATTGGAATAGGAATATTCTGCAACATTGCACACTTATGTTTTTAAGAAACAATTGTATTTATTCTTGTCATAATATACCATATTTTGCACAGTTTGTTTTTCCTTTTGCTACTGATAACACCGTGTGATCTCTTTCCATTCCCTATAGGAAATTACTTGGCATTTTTATAAGCCAGGTTCGGTATATATCAGGGTCCGCAACCTTTCCGAGACTGCGGGTGCTTTTTGAGTTCTGATACAGGATGACGGGTGCAAACACAAAATGGCTGCTGCAGGAGATGGAGACAGCACCTCGCGCTGTGGTGGCAGATGCTGCCAAAGCAATGTTTGTTTGAATTTGCACAGCTAATCAGATCTCCCATGGCCAGTCAGAAGCCCTTCTGAGGAAAAGCCCCACCTGGACCTGCCCAATTTCTAAAAAAACATTCCATGGGCACCAGCAATGTGTGAACAGGCACCATGGCACCCACAACAACCATGTTGGACACCCCTGGTACAGACATTAATAAGCATCTTTGCTGCATGTCAAAATCACAGTTCCCCGCACTAGGGTTCTCAGCTCTGCCTAGACAAATGATGAGAGATTTGGAGAGGCAGCGACTGGGGAGGGAGGGGTTCCAGGAGGATGTGGGATCAATTCTGGGTGACACTGTGGGTAAAGACCACAGAGAGTAGGGGGAATACCAACATGACATTTGTTATGTATTGGAACTGAATCATTCCAGGTATGTCACACCAGAGACTGGCTGAGCTTGAAGCACAAGAACAATAGCCTACCAGGATTCTGAAAGTAACCAATCTAGTAGTAATGTTATGTAAATAGCCTATCATTGGGAATGGAGTGTGTTTGGGTGTGGCAATTGCATGCTATTTAACAGAGCTGAGGCTCTGGGGTCTTGTCTTGCTCTTGCTGAAATCACAAATAAAGTTGAGCTGATCACTAGATTGTCCATGGAACCCACTATTTAACAACACTGCAAAGACCATGTTCTCCCTTCCACTCCTCAGTTTCTTGAGAGTGGGAGATTGGGACTGGGAACAAGGAATTGCCCACCAGACCCAGGCAAGTGGGAAGCCTATTTCACTCCTTTACACCATTTCTGTAAGCTGGGGGATATACTGCCTTTTTAATGTAATTTGAAGGTAACCCAAACGGCCCTCAGCAATCACTCCATATTTTAGGGAGCAAGTAACATCTGTTAAATAGCCAACAACTACAGTTCTCACTATATGGCTAGTGAAACACTGCACTAAAAATGCTGTTTATAGATCTAACCCATTAAATGTGTTATGATATACAACAGGAATGTTTAGTTATGAATAAAGAAATGCAACCTACAATGAGATTAAAATCATTCTGCCAGTTTCCTTAGTCTGCCAGTCCCACGCATCATAGATCATAAGACAAGTATCGGTCATCCCTATTTACTGAATGTACGTGGTAGTTTTACCACCTAAACACAAGACAGAGTCCTGCCCCAAACAGATTCCAATCTAAAATTTGGCACTGCAGCATTAAATTTTATTTCAAATACCTACATCCTGCCTTTCCACAATGTGGCCTCCAAAACAGAAACACACACAGTTGAAACACATAAAGTAATGCAAAACAAGTTAACACCGCCAGTCTAGCAAAACATATCACCACCAGATGCTAATCAAGGACACGCAGACTGATTCTACAAAAGCAGTTCTTCTGCCTTCGGTCTCCCATTTCTCCCAGTTGTACTGCTCAATTTCCCACTATTTGCTGCACGGCCGCATTTTGACCCACATCTCCCATCAATTTCCCCCACGTCTTCTTGATCCTTATTTTTTAGGACCAATAATCCTTATTTTTTAGGATCAAGAATACGTGGGGGAAATCGGGGGGGTGGGGGGAGATGTGGGTCAAAATGCGGCTGCACAGCAAGTCGTGGGAAACTGAGCAGTACAAGTGGGGGGAACGGGAGACCAAGGGCAGAATAACTACCTCTGCAGAATCGGTCTCAGATTTATTTATTTAACATAACGGCGAACAGGTTAGGGATGGGGATGGAAAAAGCAAAGGAACGAGGGACTAATGGAAATAAATGCAGCTATGCCAGGAGACCAGAGATGCCAATGAGGGATCCAAATACTAAAGTTCTTTACAAGATGACGCCCTGCATGATTAGCCCCACACAATGGACAAATAAGGCCTTTGTCAGCTCATAGTGCGAAAAGATTTTCATTCTGTTACGGAGCAATTTATGGAGGAACACCCTCCCCAGTTCACCAGCACCCACTTCAATGTGCTTCACGTTAAAGCACCTTTATTTGCATTAGCTTTCAAATTATCTTCTCTTCTTGTTGCACACAGTTTTATTAGCTGTTGATTCAGATCTGCTATAGGGTTTTTCCCCCCCAATCCAGTATTTTGTTAGAAGCCACCTAGGAAATTCTTTTGAAATGAAGGGTAAAAATGTTTGAAATAAAACACAAGCAAGTACCAAATTAGCACGTCTTTCAGTTGTCCCAACAACAGAAGGCCTCCAAGGGTACCATCACCACTGACAATGAACTTAAACTAGAGAATGCTGCCGAAGCGTGGCAGTCTGGATGTTAACCTTTGGCGTTTAATTAATCTCATCACTTCACTTAAGTACACGAGATTCCGAGGTTCATAAAATTTTAGTATTCGGATATGATATTATGGCGATGATAAAAAAAAACTTTACAAGTCTCTGGATATAAAGGTGAAATGCTTTATGGCTTGCGGAGATATCCGCACTTAAAAAGTGGCATTTAAAAATAAATTCAATGTGGTCTGAAGACATGGACCATCAAAGCGGCTCACTCCCGACAACAGAAGAGAAATTCAGAGAAACTACTTACACTGTTATAGAGGATACGTGGTGCATTTAGGTGAAGTAAAGGGAAAGGTTTCCCTTGCTCGAAAGCCAGCTGAATCTGACTCTAGGGGGCGGTACTCACCTCTGTTTCCAAGCCAAAAAGTCAGTGCTGTCCGAAGACGTTTCCGTGGTCATGTGGCCGGCATGACTAAATGCCAAGGCGCACGGAACGCTGTTACCTTCCCACCGAAGCAGTACCTATTTATCTACTTGCAATTTCTTGCATTCGAACGGCTAGGTTGGCAGGAGCTGGGGCAGAAATGGGAGCTCACTCCGTCACGCAGCACTCGGGTCTTGCACTGCCGAGCGACAGACCTTCCAGTCTGCAGCTCAGCGTCTTAACCTCTGAGCCACCGCATCCCCTATATTTAGGTACCGAACCCTAAATAAGAACATAGGAAGAGCCCTGCTGGATCAGACCAATAGTCCATCTAGTCCAGCATCCTGTCTCACACAGTGGCCAGGCAGTTCCTCTGGACAGACAACAATGGGACTTAGAGCCCAAGGCCTTCCCCTGACATTGCCTCCCAGCTCTGGGATTCAGAAGATCAGTCACCATGGCTGGTAGCCACTGACATCCTTATCCTTCACAAATCTATCTCATCCCCTTTTACCCAGCTGTTTATTCCTGCGGCCATCACTTCATCCTCTGGCAGCGAATTCCACATTTCAATCACTCTCTGTGTAAAGGACTCGTGGCCTTTACTCTGCATACAACAGGTTTCTATGGGTGCTCCAGTATACAAACTTGCATGCTGCTTTCTCATGCTGCCAACCCAACATCTAAAATCACCTGGGATAACTGGGTGTGACCATTTGCTTCTTGCATGGCTGGTTATAAGCACTGCTTAAAAATTCACAGCTAAGTGTACAACTCGCATGAAGCAGCCTTAAACGAAATCACTCCCTTGGTCCATTTGGGTCAGTCCTGTCTCCGCCAGCTGGCACCAGCTCTCTCTCCAGGGTCTCCGGCAAAGGTCCTTCGCATCACCTACTTCCTGACCTTTTTAAACAGAAGACACTGGGGACCGAATCTGGGACCTTCCGCATGCCAAGCAGATGCTCCACTACTGAACCACAGCCCCTCCTATTTTCACGATTTGTGCAGGGAAAAATTGACTTTTTAAAAAGAGCTGCAAATAGAACAGATCCAGTTTTCTAACACAAATATGTTCATATGAGTATTTGCTGCATTTTGAGAAGATGTTATGCTGTGTCCTGGATGCAAGGGGATGTGTGGATTCCGGGCCATCTAATATCAATTGTATGAACTTGCACATGAAGCTGCCTTAGAGTGAGTGAGACTCGCACAGCGTAATCCTAAAAAGAGGTGCCCCTTTTCAAGCCCATTGACTTCACTGGATTTAGCAGCATGTAACTGTGCTCTGGAGTGCACAGCAAGTTTACCACAATCAACGCTCCCTCTAAGCTGTGGAGTCTTGCGGGCAAAAATTCTTCTTTGTGTGCTACTGGCATTAAAGTTGTGAGTGAGCAATGTGGCTACTGCATAAATTAGTTTGCTCTGGAGCCGTCCTTCCTGAACTAAGACAAAAATCTGTGAGCTGGAGGCTAAAATATTGTGAGCTAGCTGGGTGACCTTGAGCCAGTCACAGTTCTTTCAGAACCTGCTCAGGCCCACCAACCTCATAAGGTGACTGCTGTGGAGAGGGAAGAAGACTGTAAACTGCTTTGATACTTCCCTGACCCGGAGAGCCCATGATGATAAGCAGGTTAGGGTTGGCCTTCGCTAGTATTTGGAAGGGCAACCTCCAAGGAATACCAGGGTCATAATGCAGAGGCAGGCAATGGCAAACCACCTCTAAAAGTCTCTTGCCTTAAAAACAAGTCTAGTTTGCTACACCCTGATCTGGATCGCCCAGGCAAGCCTAATATTGTCAGATCTTGGAAGTTAAGCAGGATTGAATCTGGCAAGTACTTGGATGGGAGACCTCCTTGGAATACCAGCAGTTGGGAGGTGGGGGCAGGTTTTATTCAGCCACCTCTCTGAATATCCCCCAGACCCCCAGTAGGGGTCAGTCACCAGAGTTTGCCATGACTTCCAGGTGCACATGCACACACACACAAATACATCCCCCCAAAAGTCTAGCTCGCCACCTAAAGGTTTCCCTTGCTTGAAAGCTAGTCAAATCTGACTCTAGGGGGCGGTGCTCATCTCCATTTCCAAGCCGAAGAGCCAGCACTGTCCAAAGACGTTTTCGTGGTCATGTGGTCGGCATGACTAAACACCAAGGAGCACGGAACGCTGTTACCTTCCCGCCAAAGCGGTACCTATTTATCTACTTGCAATTTCTTTCTTTCGAACTACTAGGTTGGCAGGAGCTGGGGCCAGAGACGGAAGCTCACTCTGTCATGCGGCACTTGGGTCTCGAACTGCCAAGCTACAGACCTTCCGGTCTGCAGCTCAGCATCTTAACCTCTGAGCCACCGCGGCCCATAGTGGTATACAATGCTAAAGAGCTAAAACAACAACAACAACAACAATAATATTGCTAATAATAATTATTATTATTACTCCTTAGGGTAGATAAGGGTATAAAAACCAATTATTTTTACTACCTGACCCTTTTAACTAGGGACTCAACCTGGAGCTTTCAGCATGCAAGTCAAACATATTGAGCCACAGCCTCTAGCTTGGTCCTGGACACCCTCAAGAATTACATTTCCCAGTTTCCCATTACCTGATCTACCACTGCCATGTTCAAGATATTGGGAGGGTGGGGGGGGGGGGGGGAGAAGCTTCCCCCAGATGCTTCCCTCTGGCCTTCCCATTACTTCATCCACCAAGAACTCAATGGGCAGTTGTGGATGGCACAGGTGAGTTTGTTCTAATTTTACCATTTTTACGGCACTTTTCTACTCTCAGCATGTTTTGTGACTGGAAGAAAATATATATTGCAGTAGCTCAGGCAGAGATACAACAGGTATCCGCCTCCATTGGGAAGGCTGTCTGTTGAGTCTCTGCACTGGGAATGACTGAATGACTCAAATCATACATAACGCACTGAGATGGAAGAACGACCCCAGCGGAGGCTTACTGGAAAGGAGGAGGCCAGGTCACAGAAAGACACCGCAAAGAGTTTTCTCGGGGGATGGATTCTATGGCCCCACAGCAGCCTTTAATGCATTGCATGCACAAGTGCACACGGAACACAGGAAATGATTGCCTCTTCACAAACCACCCTTAACAATGTTATCGTTCTTCCTTGTTCACTGCCGATTCACGACACTGGTTTGAAGTGAACCAACAGCCAGAATCCAGATACACAAAAAACCGAATCCAACAACTTCCCTATGACTAGAACTGAACGCATATTGATTCACCTCTTCCCAATTAAAAAACCCCAACAACAATAGTCATTAGGCCCAAATTCCAGTGAGCGTCAGGGGTTCGGAAGAATCTGACACAGCACTGTCTATCCTAATTTCAAAATGCTGCAATCACCGGAGGTCAGTGGGATGAAGGGGGGGGGGGCAGCACGGGATTCAGAACACACCACAGTGAATAATTACTGGGTGGGGAAAGGCCCCAGGAAAGGGTGAAGTCTATGCAAGGGAATAAATCAAACCTTAAAATTGGAAACACGCACATGCATACCCCTTCTAATCACAGAACGCTTTACAAATCTTGCCTTCACCTTTTTAAATTCACCTCCACAGCCCCTGTGCAGGTCAGGCACTTCCTTTAGAAAAAAGATCCAATATCTAGCACTACACGCCCCCCCCCCCAAAAGCCGGACATTTGTCGTTTGTGGCCATCCAACACATTAACACCCCTGTCTTCACCTGTGCTCCAGAGCTCTTAGATCTGTCCTATCACTGCCAAAGCACGAGACAAGAAATCAGTGCTCCCTCTAAACTGAGTTAGTGTGAACTAGCTCACAGTTTTTTAGCCTCTGGCTCACCCATTTTTGTCTTCGCTCAGGAAGGATGGCTCCAGAGCAAACTGATTCATGCAGTAGCCAAATCGCTCACTCACAACTGTAATGCCAGTAGCTCACAAAGTAGAATTTCTGCTCATAAGGCTCCACAGCTTAGAGGGAGCATTGGTCAAGATACAAATGAAGCACGTTTTCATACTTAAAACACCAGTTTTAAACAACAGATGCAGCATTCCCCCCCCACACACACACACACTAATTCAACTAGATTTATATTTTAAAAGGTCCTCTTACAAGCCATTTCACGGGTCTGGATTTTCCGATGAGATACTCTTGGGGCTGTTCCTTGTTCTTTCTGGTCGGGCAGCCAGCCTTGATTGGGACGCAGGGTCCAAACGGCGCCTTGTCTTTCTGTCCGCTAGGTTGCAAGCCTGGCCCCGCTCCACCCATCCCCGTTTCCTTAGCCAATATCAACACTGGGGACAAGCTAAAGAGGACCCTGATTGGACTGCAGAACAGAGTATCAAAAAAAAGAAAAGAAAAGCGGCTGGGGAAACTTTACTCTGGCTATCTTGACGGCAACAGACTTCCTATAGAAGCATAAACCTCAAAGCCTGCAAGGTGGCATGGGGGGGGAACCCAAACAAACCCCTGCTTTAAGGTGGCTGTGAAGTTGTGCTTATGGGAAAAAGTTGCAAAAGCAACACTAGGAAAGCAACAGGCTAAGAGGCCCTGCTGTGTCACATTCCGCCACCTTCTTATTGTTGAAAAGGGCGGGGTCTGTGCAATGCCATTTTGTGTGTGTGTGTGTGTGTGTGTGTGTGTGTGTGTGTGTGTGTTGCCTTGGTGAGCCAGGGCACTCTGCCCCCTATCTGGGGAATTCTCCCCCCTTTCTTGCCCAAACAATCCACAGGAAGGTTGGGGGGAGGTAATAAGATCTGGAGGAGGACCAGAGCCAGTTTGGTGTAGTGGTTAAGTGCGCGGACTCTAATCTGGGAGAACCGGGTTTGATTCCCCACTCCTCCACTTGCACCTGCTGATGTGACCTTGGGTCAGCCACAAGCTGTGGCACAGCTGTCCTTGAAAAAGAGCAGTTTGTGTCAGAGTTCTCTCAGCCCCACCTCCCTCACAGGGTGTCTGTTGGGGGGAGGGGAAAGGAAAGGAGTTCGTAAGCTGCTCTGAGACTCCAAGTGAAGGGCGGGGTACAAATCCAATCTCTTCTTCTTCTTCTTCTTGAAGGATCTCTTTTCCAGCTCCCTCATGGGAAACGTGCAGCCCGCTTTCGCAGGGGCCGGACTTTCTCCAACATTGCATGGCGAAGACAGCCTGCTATCTCCGGGAGGCAGATCCGGGAAAAGGGGGATTAGGAGGGAGGTGAGGGAGCTCTACCTTGCTCTATGGTGGTGCTCCATCTCTGCTGAGGCTACGAGTGCCAAGCCCGAGTGTCTGCCATCTTTACTGGCACACAGGATCTTCCGACCTGAATCGGGCATTGCCGTGGAGGCGTCCTCTTAGGCACAGTCGAATTGTGAGGCATGGTCCTCTTGCTGCCTCTGCTTGTCTGCCATTGGCCGCTCTTCTGCAGGTCTGCACCTGCTCGACCGCACTGGGGAGCAGTCCCTTCCTCCCATTTTTGGGAAGACAAGGGGATCCCCATCCTCCTTGGAAAGGAAGACATCTGAGGCTTTGTAGAAGTTCTCCGTGTTCTCCACTGCCTCAGCCACTCCATCCTCAGAAGGGGTGAGGGGGGGGGGGGGGGGGGAGAAGGCCAAAGGAGGAATGGGATTATAGTATCGAGAGATGAGAGTAGGTATTAAAAGGATAGAAGTGGGAGCATTAGGTGCCTTCTGTTGAGTTATAGGGGCCTTGCGGAGCAGCTCCCACAAAAGCCTGGTCTCCTTAATGAGGCAGGAAACAAACTGAGGAAAGTGGCTGACTCTGGCCCAGGAGACAGGAAGCTGGAAGAATTTCAGTCCTGCCTCCTTGATGGACGGGAATCACCCATGTCATGATGCCCCCCCCCCAGCGAGAGAACGTGGGGACATAAAGTTAAATAAATGAATGTTTGCTTTGCTCGTCAGTGCGATATTATGGTCCTGAGGCTTTATGCACAAATTAGAACTCTGAGGTACAGTAAGGAGATCTAGAGTTATTCCTACCACCTAGGCTATCTGTGACAGCAGCCATGCTCCTTGGGAGGAAAGCGATGGTGAACCTAAACAGCATGATAAAAAGTAGAGACATCACCCTGCCAACAAAAGTCCGCATGGTCAAAGCAATGGTATTCCCAGTAGTCATGTATGGCTGCGAGAGGTGGACTATAAGGAAGGTGCTGGAGAAGACTCTTGAGAGTCCCTTGGACTGTAAGAAGATCAAATCAGTCAATCCTAAAAGAAATCAACCCTGACTGTTCCCTGGAAGGCCAGATAATGAAACTGAAGCTCAAAGACTTTGGCCACCAAATGAGAAGGGAGCACTCACTGGAGAAGACCCGGATGCTGGGAAAGACTGAAGGTCAAAGAAGACGGGGACGGCAAAGGATGAGATAGTTAGACAGTGTCATAGATGCAACGAACATGAAATTGAGCCAACTTCAGAGGACGGCAGAAGACAGGAAGGCCTGGCGGGATCTGGTCCTTGGGGTTGCGAAGAGTCGAACTCGACTGTGCGACTGAACAACAACAAAAATCTGTGAGCATTTGGTCAATAATGAGGTCAGGTACTTTACTCATTCAGTGGCACCACTTCAATAGGGGGGGGGGAACAATCTTCCCTCTCCCATTCCGATCACATATAACTAGTCCTCAGGAGCCGCCTACAACTCCAGCCAGGGCCCTGCATTAAGCAATTATGGGACAAGCCTTGCTGTCTGGCACTTTTCCAGGAAAATGTGGTTAATCAGCATATGAGATAACTGGGTTGGCTTGTGGGGTCAATGGGTGGACCAAGGAGATAGCAAAATGCCATGGTGGCTGGAGGAACAAAGCTAACTGGGCCGGGAGTGGAGGGGGATTGGGACAGGGAGGCAGAGAGAGGAGAGGCAAGCCAGTGGCAGAGACAGCAGGGCCCTGGAACAGTGAAGTCACGCGGGAGACCGGAAGGGTCGAGGCTGGGAGGAAGCCTCAAAATAAATGTGCATGGTGCAAACCTCAAGTAACCGACATATCTGATTATCCAGCAACTCCCGTTCCCCATGAGCAGCAGATAACAAAGCTTGTACTGTATTATTTAAAATAATTCAGGGGTCAAACCACCAGGCATGCAAGACAAAGACGCAAGAAACTCTAGCAAAAAAACCCAAACCCATTGGCCCATTGACACTGCTAAATCTTCCCTCCAACTCTTTACTGAAAGTCTCTTAACTTCTACCCACTTAGAGCTCAAAGGGTCCCCTTACAGACCCTGCAATCTTCTGCAGTTCATTACAAGAAAGTTTATACAATATTCAGAGAGAAGAAAACACATCAGGCGAAATACAGAAATACATAAGAACATAAGAGAAGCCACGTCGGATCAGGCCAATGGTCTATCCAGTCCAACACTCTGTGTCACACACTGGCCAAAACCCAGGTGCTACCAGGAGAAGCAGGAGATCCACCAGAGGGCAAGAACTCCAGAACCCCTCCCACTGTTGCCGCCCCCCCCCCCCGCCCTAAGAACCAAGAATATAGAATATCACTGCCCCAGACTTCAGAACATAAGAGAAGCCATCTTGGTACGGGATAACAGCCCATCAGGAGGTCCTCCCTCTGGGGCCCATGAAGCACCAAGTACACTGCAACTAACCTCATGCTTAGCAACAACTGATTTGGACACCCTAGCTTTCAGACCAGGTTCTAGCATAACCCTACCCAATAAGTGTATTGGAACAAAAACAAGCAAAACATATAAATAAGTCGCATTTCCACTATCAAAGATTGGTCCTGGGCGCCAGCTCAAGACAGGCTGGTGGTCTTATTATGAGACTCTGAAATCGGTGG